>NC_083348.1:106511688-106524188 GCF_019175385.1 Lycium barbarum
TCCTCAAACCACACCCAAACGGCAATGTAATGTTACTAGTCCTCCCTCCTCCTTCCATAGCTCATACTTTTCCGCTACCACCCCCTTCCAAAAGAGCATTCTCCTCCACCCCATATCTCCACATCCACTTCCCTAACATAGCTTTATTGAACACCTTGAGATCCTTTAACTCCAAGACCTCCCCATTTCTTTGGAGATGTGACAACTCTCCAATTCACGAGGTGATGTTTTCTAATACCTTCCGTAGTATTTTGTTGCCATTCTCAAAAAAAAAAAAAAAACCTTCCATATTATCCCACTGAAAGTTACGCTGATGTTTTCCAACCTTTCGGTCACTTTGCCAGGGGCCTGCAAGAGTGACATGAAATAAGTAGGAATGCTGGAGAGAGTGCTTTCGATCAATACTTCCTTCCCCCTATCGACAAGTACCTCTTCTACCAACCCGCTAGCCGCTTCTCTACTCTCTCGATCACCAGATTCCACACTGCAATATCTTTGCTAGAAGCACCCAATGAATGTCCCAAATAGGTAGTGGGACGAGTACCCACCTTGCAATTCAGCACCTGCGCCATCTCCTCGATGGTACACACTCGCCCCACTGGAGTGATATCACATTTACTGAGATTAATCTTAAGGCCTGACACAACCTGGAACCAAATAAGGATCTGTCGCAAATGATCTAGCTGGGCACTTTTGCATCACATAAAACCAAGTTATTATCTGCGAATAATAGATGTGTAACTGTAATATTCTATAACCTCTAAATGAGCCCTTCAAAATATTTCCACTGACCGTCCTAATACTAATTGCTTCCCATGACTTAGTTACTAAAATAATATTATTTTTTTCTTGGTCGGTCTTTAACTTTTGTCGCAGGATGTCGATGCTGAAGCTTCCATTTTTCACAATGCCACGTTGCGCGAGTAAGCTATAGCACATAATCTTTCAGTCTCCACATCTTATGTAGCTCAGGCATAGTGTTTAATCATCGTAACAGTGTTTGATTTTTTGAAGATTCACCCTCTTTACATCCTCTTTTTAAAAGACTTTACATGTTTGTGTGAATGAAAACTTTAAGCACATAAATGTTATTTTCAAGTTCATCTTTACGGTCAAGTTGCAAACTTAGTGATTTCATATTGCCAAGGGAAGATGTGAATTCACTGGAGCTAATCTTCGTGGAGCTGTATTAGCTGGCGCTAATCTTCAAAGTGCAAATTTACAAGGTAATGGTTACTACACAGTACAGATTTGTTCTGAAATTAAACAGGTGAGACAGATATCTTCAGGTGGAGTTCTGCACAAGTTAGATTACAATTTACAACTAATAATTTGTTTTTCTTCAAGTTTGTTGTTACGTGGGGTGGGGGTGCAAGAGTGACTTGTTTGTCTGCGAGAGTGTTATGATTCTGTAGCATCAGGCACTCCTATGGAAGTGTGCTATGTTTCTGTTCTGTGGTGCATGTTTGAAGATGTGCTAGAACGTCAAATGTTTAGTGTTAGACTGGTAGGTTATAATGTCTGAAGTATGTTCTGGATTCATCAACTTATCAGATAATCAACATATCTTCCTTCTTCTGCTTGTCACATAATGAAAGCATGTTTTAGGATGAGAGCACGGCTGCTGTGAACGTGGGGTGGAGCTGTTTCCTCTGCTTCATATAGTGTAAGGTCAAGAGCGTATTCATGGTAATAGCTTTAAGAGATCTCAAGTAGATTGGAGGGCCCCATTTTTTTTTTTTTTGTGCTCTTCCACTATGTTCTCCTACTTGTCAGTAAATCTTTTCCTTATCTACAAAAGAGAACATCCACACTACACCTCGTTCCTTTAATACCGGCATAGCTATGCTATGTATTTAATACCTACCATAGCTATACTATATGTTTCAAGAAGAATACTACACCAGAGAGAAAAATACATAGAGAACAAAGTCTCCTTCTTCTTCCCCTCATTTCTCCAGATTTGTCCGCCATTCCTCTCCTCTTCTGCCAGTTTATTCAAGCTTAAAAACTCCCTCCACCGACTACGCCAGTGAATTTGGTCTCGGATCTGGTCGTTGAACACGCCGGTGGTCACTGTATTTCGGATCTGAGATCTGGTCGTTGAATACGGCGGTGGTCACTGTATTTCGGATCTGAGATCTGTTCATTGTGAATATGCAGGTGGTCGTTTAATTTGGTTTCAGATCTGGTCATTGAATACTCCGGCGTCAACTAGACCAGCGGCAGGTCTAGCTGACCTTGCTCGCTGTATTTGTTTCTTGTATTTCTCAGATCTGGCCGACTTAGATCCGACCGGATTTGAGTGTATTATGCATTTTTGAATGTAAATATAATACTATATTTTTTGTATTTTCGCCTGTATTTTTGTTGTTTCAATACAACTGAATTGAACTAAGTGAGTTGAATATAGTGTAAAAGTTGTGAATGAATACAGTAAATTGAATACAGCCGAATGTTCCTGTATTTTTTGAACTTTTGTTGTTTGAATACAACCGAATTGAATACCAGTGTAAGAGTAGCTACTAATGAAAACAACCGAATTGAATACAACGGAATACACCCTATGTCAAGGAATTAGTAGCTACTAGCCGTAATTAGCTAAACTATAGCTATGGCTAGTTAGAAAGCGTCCAAACTATAGGTGTTTCTGGAAGTTACCCATTAATTAATGTGTCATGGAAGTCACAAAAATTATAATGTGAGATGATGGGAGTACTTTGTGTATGTTAAGGGAGCTAACTCCCAACTATCGTTTATGTGACATGATTCTACCTAGAAACTTGCTGTAAATATTATATCTCATTGATGATTGTCCTCAACTTTAGTCAATCAACCAACTACGCCTACATGTCCTAGACTTCAATCATTTGGAGACTTTCAATGTTGGCTTGCTGCTGTTAGAGATGTTCTTGCTCTTATTAGATTTGCTTGCTGTCTTATTCTGTAATTCGAAAGCTAGCCAATGATTTTCTTAGATGTTTAAATTGGAAATTTGAACCTTATCTGACTTCTTTTTATGCTTTTATTGAGCCGAGGGTCTTTCGGAAACAGCCGTCCTACCTTGGTAGGAGTAAGGTCTGCGTACACTCTACCCTCCCCAGACCCCACGATGTGGGATTTCACTGGGTTGTTGTTGTTGTTTAAATTGGAAATTTGAATTTCCAGGTTAGCTATAGCAGTAATATACATTCTAGTATTATGTTCTGTATCTCCTATAAGAAAAGAAAGCATGTAAAGCATTCTTTGAATTTGTTCAGTGGAATGCCAAATTGGCTCATTCTTTTGAATTTAACAGAGCAATGCCAAGTGGCCTCATTATTTTGGATCTAGCTAGATTATAATAATTGATTAGAAAAGAAATTCAGCGACTAACAGGGCGAGAACATGATTTTTCCATGCTTAGTCAACAAAGCAACAATAACAACAACATACCCAGTGGAATCCCACTATGTGGGGTCTGGGCTTAGTCAATAAAGCCAAAGAAAAAAGAGTTATTTTCCTATACAATACTGCTAGACTATGTATAAATCGCCATATATTATTATCTGAAATATTTCCTGATGTGTGTGTGCGCACTCTTTAGCAGGCTGTTCTTTTTTCCCATGTAAAGTATGATGAACGGTCTGCTTGTTGTCTAAATTTCTATTCTTGTTCTTATTATTTTTCTTCTTCTCTCCGGCATTTGTATTATTATGATAATCTTCCTCTACTTCAATACAGATGCTTGTCTAATAGGCTGTAGCTTTTGTGGGGCGGATCTTCGTTCTGCTCACCTACAGGTTAAACCTTCGAAACTGTAAATCTGTCTTTGGCTGCATCCTCTTTGGATCCTTTTTAACTTTTTGATACTTGTAGTGTGTCAAAATTCTCTGTCTAAATCCTCTCACCTGAGTTTTACAACTCTGTTTAGCATTTATATTCTGAGGCTTGTGTAAATGCGCTAAATTACTGTATATATTAATTTTCAAATTCTCAGACAGCTGATCTTACCAATGCCAACCTCGAAGGAGCTAATCTCGAAGGAGCCAATCTGAAGGTAAAAGTTATGCATGTATTACTTTTGTGTAAATCCACCCAAAGGTGTGAGTATCAGTCTGCCTAAGCCCGTATTGGACAGAAGCAGCTATTAATGGTGAACAGGTGACCTTTGAGCTATTTTTAATGCTCGTAATTCAGCGGAAGTTCACTCAATCAATCTCGATTTCTTTGCGCTTCTGCTTAAATCTTGGAAACTTTCTTTAAAAGTACTTTCCAGACTGTTAAAATATTTTTATTGCTTGTAATTCGCGGGAAGTTCTTTCAAATGATCATATCATTCCATTTCTGCTATTTTTTTTTTGGCTAAATAAGATGATCCATTTCTGCTAAAATCTTACTAACTGTTCTTTAACAGTGATTTTAAAGTACTCTATGTAAATTTTTGCTTCTTGCTTGGACCACAGCTTCTTGCAATAGGAATAAGTGACCTTTCGACGGCGTATATATGCAATTCTTCTCTCCACAGCTTCAGAGTGCTTTTTGGACACAATAAAAACATTTGGATGGTATCCTAATACAGTAACACATTTGCGCCGTGGAAACAGCCTCTTGCAGAAATGCAGGGTAAGGCTGCGCACAATAGACCATTGTGGTCCGGCTCTTCCCCAGACCCCGCGCATTGCGAGAGCTTAGTGCACCGGACTGCCCTTTTACAGTAACACATGGGCCTTCTGTTCGCTTCAAAAGGATTTCCCTGATGTATTATGCTATTTATGTTGGCCTGACCTGCAGAACTTAACAATTAAATGGTGAAGGATCTGAGGTTGCTAACCACTAGGGGCTAAAATTGACAAGGCACGAAATGTTTGACCTGAACTGACAAGCATACCCAGACACCACCTTATAAGGCGTGCAACCCTCCTTCCCTTCTGATGTGTGATAAATGGGTCCTACATTACTTGCCTATCAATCTCACCCGAACCCTTCTTTGTCTTCACCTGGACGGGCCCTATTTTTTCCATAAGGCACTTGGAATACCCAGTTTACTATACCACCTAAAGTATAGTGCAATAAGATTCTTCTTTCAGTCCCAAACCAAGAGGTTCTGCCAATCCCCTCCAACAACTTGAGTAAATGAGTCTCCCAAACAGTCTGAAAGATATCTCTCCCCAGTAATCAATTTTTTCTTGAACTTTGTGTTCAAGGGTCGCTCTCTCTCTCCTTTTCTCTTTGGAATCTATAAATAGAGGGGCACCGAGGGTGGACAGATCCTTCTATATTGTCAAAAAGTACAAAAAATAATGAGATAGCCTACTCATCCAAAGAGCATATGAATTCTTGTGATGAGTCAGCTACGCTTATTATTTTTCCTTCTGAATCTAGACAAGACTCGGTTTCCTTTAATTCCTCGTTATTGATTTTCCACCACTTATTCCAGGGTGCAAAGTTAACCAATGCAAATCTGAAGGGTGCAAACCTTCAAAGAGCTTATCTTCGGCATGTGAATCTTCGTGATACAGTAAGTCATATTACTACTGTCAATGAAAGTGCTTTGTTATTTCCTCTGTATATTTCATTTCATCCTCAATTATGTTGATTCTGTGAAGCACAGATGTGGGAATTTTTACAAGAGAATATAATTGCCTGAAACAAAGCCAGGTTTTCATTCACTGAGAAGGATTTACCTTTTCCCCGACCTTTTGCTGAATGTTCTTAATCCAATTCACCGATGAATTTCCATCTGGAAGGAAACAAAATTGATAATGTGAATCAAAGTTCTCTTGAATATTAATGAAGTTATATTAGGATCTCAGGGAATTCCAATGGAACCCTCTTAGTCTTTGAACTTCAAACTACTTATAGGAAATGCACTTGACCTCACCAACTATTGGGATGCTAGTAATCATGAATTCCTAAAGATACGTGAATGACACTCTCTCCCAGTAAACCATCTCTCCTGTAAATCTGCCTTTCAAATACCTTTTCCGACTCAAACCACTGAGTTTTTGGGTGTTCGTGTGGCTACTATCTCACGAGTTCATTTTGCCTTTAAGTTGCTATCTTGCACGATGAAATAACTTTCCCAACCTCTCAAGTTCTCTTGCGCTCTCTTGCATATTTCTGATTATGACTACTAAACCGTACTTTACTTTCTATGTATTATGTGTAAAGAAGCATGAGAGGTTAACGTTACCATTTTTCAATGTCTAGCACCAGGTTTTGGAGTAAACTGGTATGTACGTTGTGCTCTTTGACCACTTTATCTTCTCTATGAAGTTTATGAGACACCTATCAAATTATGTGCTTGGTCACAGTCTCACAAAATTTGAAACATATTAGAGCCACAATTTTCCCCTAAGTTGTAGTGGTTGTTGATCTGCTGAGGAATATGTAGCGCAATGTGTGTATCCTGAGGCCAGTTTGTGCTCTTAGAATGTGATTTCTGAGGTCACATGAGCAAAACTTGCTTGGTAATTCCCTAAAATGTTGCTCTTGGATGATCAAGTCTGATACCTATAAGCAGTGAATTTCTAGTGCTCCTATTAGTTGCGTTTATTTTTATTTTGGTTACTAAAAGGTACTAAAATCATTCATAAGCTGCACTGCTTATATCTGCCAGGAGCAAGAACTCCATTTCCTTGAGCGCATCTTCCCATATTAGCAAATGCTTCATGTCTGTGACCTTTACTTGCCGAAAAGTCTGCACACTGTTTTGCCTCCCTCCAGATATTGATAATATTTGCCCTGTTGACTTCCGGCAGGTATCTGCAATCTTCGATATTAGCCCTTGAGGATGAAAGCGTGTGTCGCATTCGTTGATAAGCTTAACAGCAAGCAAACAATTTGTTTCCACTTTTAACTCTTTATGTCTCATTGCCTTTGCTAATTGCACCCCTTGTTCGACTCCTAGTTCCGTAGTGAGACTTGAGGTAGATCTCATCTTACCTGAATATCCCAAGATCCACTTCCCTTGATCATCTCTAAAAAGTCCTCCAAAAGCAGCATTTCCAATTTTGATTTTCACACTGCCATCAGTATTCGATTTGACCCATCAAAAAAGCAAAGAGGAGATTAAGCGATTAGTTTAACTTAAGATATAGTGGTTTGTCAAGGAAATACTTAAAACAGTTTTCCAAGCATAATCAGTTAATCACTAATATGTGCGAAGATCAGTAGGTAAGCATTTTTTTTCCAATCAAATTTCGATTTCTTTCTTTCCATATATGCCAAGTAAATGAAAATAAAAGTGTAACACTACAGGAGATCACTAATAGTATCATCAATCCATTCAAGCATAAGCTTAGCATTTGCACCAATCTCATTTTGTGAGAGGACAACTATTCCAAATCTATTTATATTTTGGACATGTCCTAATCATATGTGAAGAGTCCTCCGCATCATCATCACGTCGTTCACATTTGGGGGGAGTGAGTTATCTTCCTGGTGAATCTGAACTCATTTGACATAAGCTTGTTATGTCTTACAACCCATATGAAGTGTTTTATCCTCCAAGGTGGGTGAAGTTTCCATATACTAGTCAATATCCCATCATTTGAGTTGTATGCGTTTATGCTTCTATCAATCCATGACTAATCTCCTTTTTAGCACTGCATGCAATGTAGAAATGTCTGATGTGACAAAAATCTAAACATAGTAGTTTCAGATCGTATATTTGCCTGGAATAGAAGGAAAGCTGCTAGTAACTTGAGTGGGTGTGATTCAGCTCTGTTGCTTATTATTCTCTGCTCGGCATTGTAATTGATTCTAGTTGAACTAAGTATTTCTCTGTTTCTCTCAGCATTTGGAAGGGGCGAAGCTCGATGGTGCCAATTTACTGGGTGCAATCAGGTGACACCACAAATTTGTTCTCACCCCAAACCTCTCCCAGAGTGACGTCAAAAAAAGAGAGAAGACTACAAAAGGGAATTGTACAGAAATAGTATCGAGTCTAGAACATGTACTGACTGACTGTTTAATTTGGTGGTATGAATCTCAATTTAACTATATGTATTTGTGTAAAGCCCAATTTGTTTCAAACCAAGCAACCATCTGGCCTTGCAAAAATGTTTAGCTTTTCAAATCTGAGATGATTAAAGAACTGCCAAGAAGAATTGACATGCTCTAGCCTGTCTAGAGACGAGAACTTGTGCGCAATACCTCCTGATATGCCTGCATATAGGGGTATTTCAAAAGAAATGATTTATGGATCATGCACTAATCCCACCGATCTAGTTTAAGAATATATGTATCAAACGCAGTAACATCCTTCTAAATTTTCTATTCAGTGCAAAACTAAACAGGGAGTAGCATATAGGAATCTATATCTATTTATAATATGAAGTTAGGCATAGATAAGGTGATGTGATACCTCTCTATGGCCTAGAATGCTATTTATCTTTTTCTCCTCTGTTTTTTGGGTATTTTTTCCTTCATTTCTCTACATAATCTACTAACTAATTAGATTAACAAAAGCCTCAAAATTAAACTACTATTAATTAGGGAAGCAATTATTCTATAACTCTTTTGTCTCTTTAGTACAAAAGACTCGTGTGCTGAAGCACAAAACTGAGATAACAACAAAGCAAGAGCTTATCAAGCACATTATATGGTTTCAAGAGATTCCATAAAATTTAACTGGAACGTTAAGAAGTTTGTGTTAAGAGAGATGCTAAAGCAAGTTGTAGCATGGAGACGGCCAGGATGGTAGATGTGCAGCCTTTGTTAATTCTTTTTCTTTGTTCTTATTTATCTTTTATTGTTCCTTTTCACATTTTCTTATTTTTTAGGCATCTACGGCTTATACAAATTATACTTGTTATGCATGTTTACGATGTAGTATGTCATTTTCTTTGTTGATATGAAATGCTTTAAGTAGACTTATCAACAATTATTTAAATTAGAGTAATTCTCCTATGACACCTCGTACCTCCTAACTAAGTTATGTTCATGCGGGGATTTAGGAAATCAGATGGGGAGTGTTACGACTAAAATTTGCGTCAGTTTAGCGATTCCAGTTTTACGTCAGGTTTTAAGGACCGTGAATTGTTTATAGCCCGTAAATTGGACCGTAGATGGACCTCAAGAAACCTAGCTCACTGTTACCGATTTACGGTGGGTTTTACCATCCGTATAAGTGTTACGAACTATATGTTGTACCATAGAATGTTTACGGTCCGTATTTTTGGACCGTAAATATGGAGGAGAATTACCAAGTTTCTGTAACCGATTTACGGTCATCTTTCACGGACCGTAAATCTTTTACGAACTGTAAAAGGTACCGTAAATCAGCTCGATGACTGAACGGTATATAAATACGTTTTCAGTTTTTTCCCCCTATATTTTTCATTCTCTCCAAGCCCTAGAACGAAGGTGTCTTCTCTCCTCATCCTACTACGTTAAGGTAAGTCTATTGCAAGCCTTTCAAGTGAATTCTAACATGTATCCATGATTTCTAAATAAAAATTCATTATTCCTAACCTAGGGTTTTCAAGAAAATCCATCACAAGGATCCAAGACTAAAGCTTTTGGATTTCTTCTTCAAGCTCAGACCTTTTTACAAGTTTTGGATCGAATAAGGTATGTAGGGTTTCTATCTACGTGGGAACATCATTATTCTTCCCACGCCACGTTCTTCCATGATTATACGAAAGTTCACCAAAAATTAGGGTTCTAGACATATTCATAATAACCCTAAGTACATGTACCATGATAGTAGGGATCTAGTAGCTTAGTTGGTTGGCTACCTAAACTTTCATCTTGTTGATGAGGGTTTGAATCCTCACGTTGTAATTCCCTCCCCGTTTCCCCTACCCTACCTCTTATGTAATAAACAAAAGGCCAAACCCATCGACAGACACCTGTGGTCGTCCACTTCTTTCACTTGAGCACCTAGAGTGACCCTTGTTCCATTTAAACACTTCAGGTGGATCATTCCTATTCCTATTCCACTTAGACACTTTTTGCACCATTATCAGAGCAAAACCAACACCAAAGGAGGCGCCACCTCATTGCACATCCAACCAGCCCAAAAGCCCTAATTTTTAATCGTCAAAACTCCACGAATTTACAAATCAGTGAATTTACAATTAAAATGAGTTGGCACAATTTAATTGAGTTGGCACAATTTAAATGAGCTGACACAATTTAATTGGCCACTTAATCCACGTATCAGACATTCAGACGACTGGTGTTGGTTTTGCCCCGATAACGGTGCAATAAGTGTCTAAGTGGAATAGGAATGGCCCACCTGAAGTGTCTAAATGGAACAAGGGCCACTTTAGGTGCTCAAGTGAAAGAAGTGGACGACCACAGGTGTTTGTCGATGGGTTTGGCCTAAAAAAAATACATGATACACCATGCTTGTATTAATAATTCGTTATTGTGTTCTTAATAATCCACTCTTGGTTATTGGGAATCTATCTGTAATCCATGAATACCCATGCTTTGCTTTCCATGGGTTTAGGGTTATTATGCTTATTTTTATGAAAATCTACATGTTTTGCATGTTTTCATACAAGTTATACTATGTACTTATAGTCATGCTATACCATACTTACGAATCATGTTTAAAAGTGTCACACCCCGACAACGAGTATGACGGGGTCCGATCCGTAGGCCGAGAACCACTTGACTTAACAGATACTTTGAACATTATATATTGTAACTCAAAGAACACCTGCACACAGAAAAGGCCCAATATAGAAATATCTGATATTTCAACACATCTGTACATATGCGAACCGACAAGGTCGCTACAACACCACGAGTATCATAAAGCCGGCAAGGTTAACAGGAAAGTATCACAGACCATAACAATGCCAACATGACCATACACAATACTTACATACCCCACTATGTCTATGAGCCTCTAAGAGTGTACATATGAACATATATTACACTAGTAGAAAAGTACCAAAGATAGCAAGTACGGAGTAGTGGCACTTGTTGACACAATTGAAGCTGGAAGTCCTACTGCGGTTGCTCTCCAATAACTCTATCAGAGCCTGCAGCACAAAATACAGCGTCCCGTGCAATGGGACGTCAGTACGGGTAAAAGTACTGAGTATGTAAGGCTGGAATCAATGACATAAGTAGGACGGAGATATAAAGAGAGTATATATATATAGTATCATCATTATAACGTACCCGGTCTTTTCAGGACTCAGTGTGTAAAGTACCCGGCCTTTTCGGGACTCGGTGTGTAACGTACCCGGCCTTTTCAGAACTCGGTGTGTAACACCAACTGATCAGTGGTCGCACAATAGGTGTCGTACCAGGCCGACTATAGCGCGGCTCGGTGTAGCAAAATAGTGAATATATATATATATATATATATATATATATATACAATGCATAATGAGTCAATGAAGTAACAACGACATTTCGGAGTGACATAAGGTCGGTAACCTCCGAACAATTTATGAAATTTGTGTCACATCAAAGAAATAACTTAATGACGATAGACATGATAACATTTCCAGAATTAATCAAATAATTAAGGAATTAAGATTAAAAATAAAAAGCATAGGAGTGAGTAAATTTGTTATGGAACGCTCATGTTCATATTCTAGTTGGATTCGTGCCAAAGAAAGAGAGAAACGAACACCTTACATACCTTATTCGCCTAGTTACCACTTAAAGGATCTTTCATTTCGATGCCTGCCCTTCACCCGAACTTATATAATGAGAAACACATCTTTAATCATACTTTCCCATCAACTTATTCGTACTAGTTATCGAAGACCAATTTGGGTTAGAAAAATTTGGGCAGCATTTCCCCTATATTCTTTACTCCCTCCAAATACCAAAACAACTCCCAAACAATACCAACAACATCAACAACAATATCATCAAGATTCTACAAGATAAATATGTGCAATTCCATCCAAAACATTCTTCAAACCTCAATCCGCAAGCCAACAATACCAACATCACAAACTATAACTCTTATTCTCGTAAATATTCTTAAATCAATGTTAATAAAGAGAGATTCATACCTTACCTTACTAGAATAGGAAGATCTTCAATATTTATTTTGAAACCAAGTCAACTCCCACGCAAAACAAAACTATAATCACGGCTATACGTTACTGGGACCTCGATTATTATTCCGTCACTTAAAATTATTCAAAAACCTTACTTTTGTGTTGTATATGAGCTCTCATATGCTGCTGAGCTTTCAAGGTTTAAGGTTTAGGGTTTCAGGGTTTAGGGTTTAAGGTTTAGGTTTCAGGGTTTAGCGTTTAGAGTTTAGGGTTTAGGGTTTAGGCTTCAAGGTTTAGGGTTTCATGGTTTAGCGTTTAGAGTTTAGGGTTTAGGATTTAGGGTTCAGGGTTTCAAGGTTTAGGGTTTCAGGGTTTAGGGTTTTGGTTTCAAGGTTTAGGGTTTCGGGTTTTAGGGTTTGAGGTTTAGAGTTTAGGGTTTAGGGTTTAGGGTTCAAGGTTTAGGGTTTCAGGGTTTAGGGTTTAGGGTTTAGGGTTCAGGGTTCAGGGTTTAGGGTTCAGGGTTCAGGGTTTAGG
>NC_083348.1:106531688-106533526 GCF_019175385.1 Lycium barbarum
TAGGGTTTAGGGTTTAGGGTTTAGGGTTTAGGGTTTAGGGTTTAGGGTTTAGGGTTTAGGGTTTAGGGTTTAGGGTTTAGGGTTTAGGGTTTAGGGTTTAGGGTTTAGGGTTTAGGGTTTAGGGTTTAGGGTTTAGGGTTTAGGGTTTAGGGTTTAGGGTTTAGGGTTTAGGGTTTAGGGTTTAGGGTTTAGGGTTTAGGGTTTAGGGTTTAGGGTTTAGGGTTTAGGGTTTAGGGTTTAGGGTTTAGGGTTTAGGGTTTAGGGTTTAGGGTTTAGGGTTTAGGGTTTAGGGTTTAGGGTTTAGGGTTTAGGGTTTAGGGTTTAGGGTTTAGGGTTTAGGGTTTAGGGTTTAGGGTTTAGGGTTTAGGGTTTAGGGTTTAGGGTTTAGGGTTTAGGGTTTAGGGTTTAGGGTTTAGGGTTTAGGGTTTAGGGTTTAGGGTTTAGGGTTTAGGGTTTAGGGTTTAGGGTTTAGGGTTTAGGGTTTAGGGTTTAGGGTTTAGGGTTTAGGGTTTAGGGTTTAGGGTTTAGGGTTTAGGGTTTAGGGTTTAGGGTTTAGGGTTTAGGGTTTAGGGTTTAGGGTTTAGGGTTTAGGGTTTAGGGTTTAGGGTTTAGGGTTTAGGGTTTAGGGTTTAGGGTTTAGGGTTTAGGGTTTAGGGTTTAGGGTTTAGGGTTTAGGGTTTAGGGTTTAGGGTTTAGGGTTTAGGGTTTAGGGTTTAGGGTTTAGGGTTTAGGGTTTAGGGTTTAGGGTTTAGGGTTTAGGGTTTAGGGTTTAGGGTTTAGGGTTTAGGGTTTAGGGTTTAGGGTTTAGGGTTTAGGGTTTAGGGTTTAGGGTTTAGGGTTTAGGGTTTAGGGTTTAGGGTTTAGGGTTTAGGGTTTAGGGTTTAGGGTTTAGGGTTTAGGGTTTAGGGTTTAGGGTTTAGGGTTTTAGGGTTTAGGGTTTAGGGTTTAGGGTTTAGGGTTTAGGGTTTAGGGGTTTAGGGTTTAGGGTTTAGGGTTTAGGGTTTCAGGGTTAGGGTTTAGGTTTTCAGGGTTTAGGGTTTCAGGGGTTTAGGGTTTAGGGTTTAGGGTTTAGGGTTTAGGGTTTAGGGTTTTAGGGTTTAGGGTTTAGGGTTAGGGTTTAGGGTTTAGGGTTTAGGGTTTAGGGTTTAGGGTTTAGGGTTAGGGTTTAGGGTTTAGGGTTAGGGTTTAGGGTTTAGGGTTTAGGGTTTAGGTTAGGGTTTAGGGTTTAGGTTAGGGTTTTAGGGTTTAGGGTTCTAGGGTTTAGGGTTTAGGGTTTAGGGTTTTAGGGTTTAGGGTTTTAGGGTCTCATGGTTTAGGGTTTAGGGTTTAGGGTTTAGGGTTTAGGGTTTAGGGTTTAGGTTTTAGGGTTTAGGGTTTAGGGTTTAGGGTTTAGGGTTTAGGGTTAGGGTTTAGGGTTTAGGGTTTAGGGTTTAGGGTTTAGGGTTTAGGGTTTAGGGTTTAGGGTTTAGGGTTTAGGGTTTAGGGTTTAGGGTTTAGGGTTTAGGGTTTAGGGTTTAGGGTTTAGGGTTTAGGGTTTAGGGTTTAGGGTTTAGGGTTTAGGGTTTAGGGTTTAGGGTTTAGGGTTTAGGGTTTAGGGTTTAGGGTTTAGGGTTTAGGGTTTAGGGTTTAGGGTTTAGGGTTTAGGGTTTAGGGTTTAGGGTTTAGGGTTTAGGGTTTAGGGTTTAGGGTTTAGGGTTTAGGGTTTAGGGTTTAGGGTTTAGGGTTTAGGGTTTAGGGTTTAGGGTTTAGGGTTTAGGGTTTAGGGTTTAGGGTTTAGGGTTTAGGGTTTAGGGTTTAGGGTTTAGGGTTTAGGGTTTAGGGTTTAGGGTTTAGGGTTT
>NW_026843398.1:0-80411 GCF_019175385.1 Lycium barbarum
AATTTTCCCCTAAAGGTAATGCTCCTTACAAATCACGGAGGGTACCTTAAATCCACCATAATAGGTTTATCATAATGGTATCGACCTTCAAGACAGGTTAAAAATTTTATCCCATTTCCCTTTTCATATTCTAGAAAAATTTGGGCAAAGGTTCCTCTATATTTTTTTACTATCCCAAAACCTGTACACAGGAAATACCAACCGGGCCTCACAGGGCCACCACATATACGTACATACATATCACATCATATCACCTCATAGCCACACGGCTAACAATTTCAAACAAAATATAATATGCCGAGGCTTACCTCACATGCCCAACTCGACTGCTCCAGCTACACTTTTCATATTTATTTCTCTTTTCGCTGCTTGACTTTATGTCTTAATCGTACTTCAGAATACCTTACCTAGCATACGTCTTTCGTAACATTTCTTACCAGATCATTATATAGCTTCCAATATCAGCAGTCATTGTCTTACGTCGACACCACTCTCCAGCTGCAATCAAGGGTTAGAGAAAAAAGGGGAATTCACTTCCTATAGCTGGCTCTATCGCACGATCTAAGATTCCAAAGAAGGTAACATCCTAAATGCCTGTAGCTTCCTGTTTATAGATGTGGTGCACAACACATCGATAAACAAGACTCTACGAGACACGGCCTGTAGACATTCCGAGGACAAACTGCTCTGATACCTTTTGTCATGACCCAGCCCGTGGCCCGCGACTGGCACCCTACCTGGGTACCCAGACCAAATCGCATATTCGATACCAATCCAAACTTATTTCAGAATTTTACAAAATCATAGCAAACATAGGTTATATCAAAATATTCTTAAGCGGTCGCACAAATCAGAGTGTCATATCAAATACAAACTGAGCGGCGGAATGGCCATCGCCGTACAAAAGCGCAAATATAAGCATAAGGGCCCTTTAGGGCCATCATAACAAACAGACGCTTTAAGACCAAAAAACAAAATCGACAAACATCATAGGACCCTCGCCCCACATATATGACTACAGGCCTCTACGAACTCAAAACAAAGACAGATGGGCGAGACAGGGCCCCGCCGTACCCAAAGTGTCAAATGTACAGAATTGCACACACAACAGGGGTATGTACCAAAAGTTAGGACTCCAGGATCAAGGGGAGCGCTTCAACACAGCAGAATGAGTAGCCTAAACCGGAGGATCTCCCAAACGAGCTTCTGTACCTGCGGGCATGAAACGCAGCACCCCAAAGAGAGGGTGGTCAGTACGAAATATGTACTGAGTATGTAAAGCACGGAGTACAGATATATGAACCAAACTGAAAGCAAATCAAAAGACAAAGTAGAGAACAAACCGGAGTGTCAAAAATCCGTATCAAACCATATACATATACATAATGCAAGGCGAAAATCATGCAAAGCTCAAGAACGTGGTCGCCACTCCGACACTGGTGCCACACACAGCATAACAGCAGAAGGTTTCAAATCTCCGTACATCCCCGAACACAAACATAATCATAGGTGAGCGTATCGCATCACGAGCCATATCACAGCATAACTCCAAACGGAACCCGGCCCTATGGCGAAGCCTCGGGAACCGTAACACAGCATACGGCCGAATTTGTCATAAGGCGCACGAATCAAAACCGGCCCGGGAACCGGTGAACGAAGTCATAATAAGGCACGAGCGGAGTCGTGAGCAAACAAATGCAAATCATACTTCAAAATAGTCTTCAAAACATAATAGTTTCACAAATCGTTCCATAGTACAAAATAATCGAATACTTAGTCGATATAAGGTTTCATTTCACAAAAACGTTTCCAAAATAGTACGTATAGTTCAAAACATAACTTGGCGCATCGTAATGTTCAAAACATACCCCGTAGGAGGAAGTTCCAAAAATCAGAATTAGTATATCCAACTCTATTCACAAAGATAGCCCAATGAGAGAAATAGGGCGTTTCGGGGTAGCGGGCCCACCTCGAGTCAAAGTGAGGTGGCGAACATATTTTTACAAACATTTATATGCAAAGGTCATACATAATCGTTTCTAGGTTACCCGACCACATTTCGATAGGTTTCGGACGAGTGGTGGCATTCTAGCCAAAATAGAGCCCTTAGGCTTCAATTGAATTGAATGAATAGTAACTTTTCTGTGGATCGGGTTTCGAGGAGCAGAAATGCTCCGGAAGTTCCAATATTCGCCTAGGATACTAGGACATGCCAAATGAAGGAGTAGGGAACTTTACATACCTCACAGATGTCGTATGCGCTCTCCCAAAAGTCCAGTCCCGTTTCGCCTGAAATCTGCAAATGGCCAAAGTTACCAATTGAGATTCTTAGGCTAAAAATGCCATTAACTTCATTTTTGCTTACCGAAATTCGGCAGCATTTCCCCTATAATCAAACATCCCCGAGACTTAGCTCGGCTCAAAATATATCAATAACAACAGCCCACACATCAACAAACAACACAAGCAATAATCAAACCACTCTAGGTTCAAAGTTCAACTTTATTACTTAAGTTGGCAACTTTCATTCAAACTTCCAAAACTCCAATTCTATATCTACATAATTGTATTCATTTCCTCATTCAAACTTATACAATCATATCCTAACTACAATCCAAGCCAAACACGAAATTTCCCCAAAATCCATTACTTTCCATAATTCTTCAAAACATCAAAATTCACGACGAACATTCTAACTCACGTCGTTTCATTCCGAATTCATTAACATCATTATAAATTCATATTTAAAGTCTCTAGCACCCTAAATATACAATGATATACATAATGATACCAAAGGTATACGCTTTCCGATAACTATCCGAAATCATTTTCCAATGCCAATTTAATTCATCAATCAATCATTTACGACACAAGGATCAACAACAACACATTATGCCAACTAAACAAGATCAATTCATATTCCTTCTTCCTCCTAGGGCACACGGCCACAACACCAAGTATACATACACCCACGGTTTCGCACAACACATTAAAACTACGAAATTCCTCGTCTATTCTCAATCATTAACACATTCATACAATTCTATAACATTAGAGGGGCAAAATTCTTACCTTTTCTTGAATTTCCGACTTGTCGCAAACGAGGTTCTTGTGCCAAACTAATTATACCCCGTTGAAGAGGGCCTTGAGTACTTCACAACTATGGGAAGAAACAAGAATTTTTGCTTAACAACAAAGCTTGGAAAATCTTTCTTTCTCCTTTTCTCTCCTTCGGCCGAGAGCTCTCTTTTGAGTCAAAGTGGAAATGTGATTTTTCTTGATAAATCCTAAGTGTGAAGTGATATATATCCAATTGTATAAGTCATGTGCTCAACACATGACATTAAAAATGGGTTGGGCTTTGGCCTTTGGCCGGCCCCTTCAAGAATTCTTGGGCCTCATTTGTGTTATATTTTTCTTGGCCCAATTCATAAAACGTCCCGTTTTGTAATTCCCGAAACTAATTTCCGAAATTCCAAATTTACCCTCGGCCTTCCCCGATGTCTTAACATTAAAGATTCCCATAACCAACATAGTCATATTCACAAAAATCAAATCATATCCTTACAACACACAAGTCATAATTATTTCTCGATTTTCAATCATACGAAAAACACGGGACATAACATATACATCACAACAAAGGCCACAGCGTCACCCCCAGTCAACTGTGACATATATATATACATCACAACAAAGGCCACAGCGTCACCCCCCTATCAACTGTGCCTTATATATATACATCACAACAAAGGTCGCAGCGTCACACTCTGTCAACTGTGCCTTATTTATATATATCACAACAAAGGCCACAGAGTCACCCCCCTGTCAACTGTGCTATATATATATTACATCAGAACAACGGCCACATCGTCACCCCCTGTAAATTGTGCCTTATATATATACATCACAACAAAGGCCACAACGTTACCTCTTATCAACTGTGCCTTTTATATATATACATAACAACAAAGGTCATAGCGTCACCCCTGTAGAATTGTGCCTTATATATATACATCACATTAAAGGCCACAGCATCACCCCTGTTAATTGTGCCTTATATATATGCATCACAACAAAGGCCACAGCGTTACCCCCCTGTCAACTGTGCCATATATATATACATCACAACAAAGGCCACAGCGTCACCCCCTGTCAACTATGCATTATATATATACATCACAACAAAGGTCATAACGTTACCCTTATCAACTGTGCCTTTTATATATATACATCACAATAAAGGTCATAGCGTCACCCCCCTGTCAATTGTGCCTTTTATATATATACATCACAACAAAGGTCATAGCGTCGCCCCTCTCAATTGTGCCTTATATATATACATCACAACAAAGGCCACAGCGTCACCCCTGTCAACTATGCCTTATATATATACATCACAACAAAGGCCACAACCTTACCCCTTATCGACTGTGCCTTTTATATATATACATCACAACAAAAGGTCATAGCGTCGCCCCTGTCAATTGTGCCTTATATATATATATCACAACAAAGGCCACAGCATCACCCCCTGTTAACTGTGCCTTATATATATGCATCACACCAAAGGCCACAACGTCACCCCTGTCAACTATGCCTTATACTTATACATCACAACAAAGGCCACAACGTTACACCTTATCAACTGTGCCTTTTATATATATATATCACAACAAAAGTCATAACGTCACCCCCTGTCAATCGTGCCTTATGTATATACATCACAACAAAGGCCACAGCATCACCCCCTGTTAACTTTGCCTTATATATATGCATCACAACAAAGGCCACAGCGTCACCCCCCTGTCAACTGTTCCTTATATATATATATATATATATTGTCCGACCCCAGCCCCGTGGGCCGCGACTGGCACCCTACCTGGGTACCCAGACCAAATCGCATATTCATTTCCGAATCCAAACTTATTTCAGAATTTTCCAGAAGTTATATCAAACATAATTTATATCGAAAAATATGTCTTAAGCGGTCATATCAAATCAAACTCAAACAAAGCGGCGGAATTAGACCTCGCCCGGTCAAAATACAAATATATACAAAGGGCCATTTGGGGCCATCATAACAAACAGACCGCCTTAAGACCAGATAACGGAATCAGACAAACACACATAGGACCCTCGCCCACATATATGACTACAGGCCTCTACGAACTCAAAACAAAGACATATGGCGAGACCAGGGCCCCGCCTGTACCCAATAGTCAAATATATACAAAGCAAAGAGTCTGTACCAAAAAGTGGACTCCGGATCAAATAGGAGTACTCCGGAATAGCAAGAAGTGAAGCCTACTTGCGGAGGATCACCGATATCTGCACCTGCGGGCATAAAACGCAGCCCCCCGAAGAAAGGGGGTCAGTACGAAATATGTACTGAGTATGTAAAGCACGGAGTACAGAATTATAGATCAAAACCGAAGCAAATCAAATGTCAAAGTGGGGTACAAACTGGTATGTCAAAATCTGTATCGCAATCACTATACATGTATTTTATGTAAACAAAATCATGCAAACGCTTAAGAACGTGGTCGCCACTCCGACGCTGGCACCACACACAGCATAACACCAGAAGGTTTCGAATCTCCGTACATCCCCGAACATAATCAATAATCATCGGTGAGCGTATCGCATCACGAGCCATATCACAGCATAACTCCAAAACGGAACCCGGCCCTATGGCGAAGCCTCGGGAACCGTAACACAGCATATACGGCCGAATTGTCATAAGGCGCACGAATCAAAACCGGCCCGGGAACCGGTGAACGAAGTCATAATAAGGCACGAGCGGAGTCGTGAGCAAACAAATGCAAATCGTATTTCAAAATAGTGTTTCAAAACAAAGTAAACTCATAAATCATATCCTATTACAAAATAGTCGAATACTTAGTCGACATAAGGTTTCGTTTTGCAAAACGATTCCAAAATGGTCCATATAGTTCAAAACCTGGATTAGTGCAGCGAATAGTCCAAACATACCCCGTGGAAGGATGTTCCAAAGATCAGAAGTGGTACGTTCAACTCTATTCTCAAAGATGGCCCGAAGGGCAAATCGGGCATTTTGGGGTAACGGAACCCATCTCGAGTCGAAGTGAGGTGGCGAACATATTCTCTTTCGAGCAGTAATATGCCAAGGGTCATACACAATCATTTCTAGGTTACCCGACCACATTTCGACAGGTTTCGGATGAATAATGGCATTCTAGCCAAAAGGGAGCCTTTAGGCTTCAATAGGATTGAATGAATAGTAACTTTCCTGTGGATCGGGTTTCGAGGAGCAGAAATGCTCCGGAAGGTCTCATATTCAACTAACACACTAAGATATGCCAAATAAAGAAATGGGGAAGCTTTACATACCTCACAGACGTCGTAAGCCCTTCCAAAAGTCCAGTCCCGTTTCGTCAAAAATCTGCAATTGGTCAAAGTTACCAATTGAGATTCTTAGGCTTAAAAAATGCCTTTAACTCCAATTTTTGCCTACCGAAATTTCGGCAGCACTTCCCCTATAAATCTAACATCCCCGAGACTTAGCTCGGCTCCAAATACAACAACAACAACAGCCCACACATCAACAAACAACACAAACAACAATCAAGCCATTCTAGCTTCAAAATTCCACTTTGTTATCTAAGTTGGCAACTTCTATTCAAACTTTCAAAACTCCAATTCTACATCTACATAATTGTATTCATTTCCACATTCAAACTTATACAATCACAACCTAACTACAATTCAAGCCATACCCGAAATTACACCAAAATCCATTATGTTCCATAATTCTTCAAAACAATCAAAAGTTCACGACGAACATTCTAACTCACGTCGTTTCATCCCGAATTCATTAACATCATTATAAGTTCATATCTAAAGTATCTAGCACCCTAAATATACAATGATATACATAATGATACCAAGGGTATACGCTTTCCGATAATATCCAAAAATCATTTTTCAACGCCAAGTTCATTCACCAATTAATCATTTACGACATAAGGGTCACAACAACACATTATACCAACTTAAACAAAATCAATTCAAACCATTTCTTTCCTTCCATAACTCACGGCCAAACACACTACACACACACACCCACGACTTTCTATTTACGTTAAAATTACGGGATCTCCATCTACTTCCAATTCTTAACACATTCACATCAATTCTATAACATAAAAGGGGCAAAATTCTTACCTTTTCTTGAAAACCCGACTTGTCGAAAACGTCGTCCTCGTGCCAAACTATTTATACCACGTCGGAGAGCGTCTTGAGTACTCCACAAATATGTGAAAACTTTGAATTTTGGATCACTAACCAAGCTTGGGATTTTTTTTTTTTTTTTTTTCTAGGTTCGGCCGAACCTCTCTTATGGGGTGTTCTTGATTTTTTTTTTCTAATTTTGTGATAAGTCAAGAGTAATCCATGTATATCTACTTTAGGGGTCATGTGCATAGCACATGCCCCTTTAAAAATGGGCTTGGGCCACTACTATGGCCGGCCCCCCCTTCATTTGTTTGGGCTTCATTTGCATTGTAATTTCTTGGGCCCAATTCTTAAAATGCCCCGTTTTGAAATTCCCGAAACTAATTTACGAAGTTCCAAGTTTACCCTTGGCCTTTCCCGAGGTCTTAGCATTTAAAGATTTCACAACCAACATAGTCATATTCACAAAAATTAAATCATTTCCTTTTAACACACAAATCGTAATTATTTCTCGATTTCCAATTATACGAAAACACGGGACATAACATTCTCCCCCCCTTAAGAACATTCGTCCCCGAATGTTAGATTAATCTTATAAGGTCTTATGATCAAGGCAGGAGTGTCCCTTTTTAATAATGACATACATAATTTATTTTGTCAATCAACACAACAAACTGAAAAAAAAGGAATTAGATTACCTGTGGATGTCGGGAACTAGTGGGGATATTTCTTCTTCATCTCGTCCTCCGCCTCCCAAGTCATCTCCTCCCGATTATTGTTGCGCCATAGGACTTTGACGGAGGGCACTTCTTTAGTGCGTAGTCTCCGCACCTGTCGATCCAGAATAGATATAGGCTGCTCGTCATAAGATAACTGCTCCGTCACCTGAATGTCATCTACTGGGAATATCCTGGCAGGATCACCAATACATTTCCGCAACATAGACACATGAAACACCGGGTGTACGGCCTCCAAGTCGGATGGTAAGTCTAGCTCATAGGCGACCTCGCCTATCTTTCGCACGATCTGATACGGTCCAATGTACCGGGGGCTCAGCTTACCCTTTTTACCGAATCTCATGACACCCTTCATGGGCGACACCTTCAGGAATACCCAGTCGCCAATCCGGAACTCTAACGGTCGACGTCGTCTATCTGCATAAGCTTTCTGTCGACTCTGAGCAGCCAATAATCGCTCTCGAATAAGCTTTACCTTATCTACAGCTTCCTGGATCACATCTGGCCCAATCAGCTTAGTTTCGCCCACGTCAAACCAACCAATAGGAGATCTGCATTTCCTGCCATACAGGGCTTCGTACGGAGCCATCTTGTCACGACCCAAACCCCGTGGGCCGCGACTAGTACCCTAACTGGGCACCCATACGTACCTACCTGATCGAACTCGAACCATACAGATTTTTTTTTTCAAAACAGAAGTACAGAAGTAGGCCGATACAAATACGGCGTGCGCGTAACATACATATATATATATACATATACCTGAACACACAGACATTTACAGATAAGCCGATAGGGCTAACATACAGACGGAACCCGTAACCCACACATCTATCTACAGGCCTCTACAGACATACAGAATCATATGACGGGACAGGGCCCCGCCGTACCCAGAATATACAGACATACGGAGTACACAAAGACAGAAGATATATATACCAAAGATATATGCTCCGAGTCAAAGGAGCTCTTCAAGTAGCAGAGTCGGAAACCTACGCGGGCGGCGTATCACCTGGTGCGTCTGTACCTGCGGGCATGTAGCGCAGCCCCCGAAGAACGGGGGTCAGTACGGAAAATGTACCGAGTATGTAAAGCAGAAACGTAACAGATATAAACATAGTCCGAACTAGAGTCGCAGAAATATAACGGGCAAAATCATAAGTCAAACTGACGGACAGAGTTATGATCCAGACAGACATACAGGATCGTGTTACACACAAAGGGACAGAATTATAGTTCGGACAGACAGACGAAATCATAATACGGACAGACGAGCAGAATCTGAATCCATACGGACATACAGAAGCAGAAGCCATACGGACAAACAGAAATAGTCGTAACATAGACGGACAGACAGACAGTAGTATGACGGACAGAATTATGCATGCAGAGTAGCACAGAGTCATACAAAATCATACAAAGGCGTGTGCTTTATAAATACAGATGGCACACGCATATATTCATACAGATCCCGGCCCTGTCTGGGGGCGCGGTAACAGAACCCGGCCCTCTTAGTACGGGACGCGGTGGACAGACAGAATCATATCAGATCATATGCCATCCTGGCCGCCATCCCCATACACAGATCATACAGACATACAGATCCCGGCCCGTACGCCGAGGGACGCGGTGAACAATGCAGAGAAATATGCACGATAACAGAACCTGGCCCGGGTCGCAGTGAAGGAATGCATTGAGACAGACACGAATCGATAAATGAGAAACCACCTACCTACAGACTCAACATATAGACTCGATCAAACTGAAGGGTGCCAAACGGCGAGCCAAAATCAGAATATCCAGATAGTATGCATAGCACGCGCTCATATCCTAGTTAGGAAGGCACGCCAGATTATCAGAATGGGATGCTCGGATGTTCAGAAATAATATTGTATAAATTACACAAAAATATCCATAATATTCACAAAATAATAGTTCAGAAGTTTTTGGAGAAGATCGGACCAAAACAGAAGTATTTTAAAAATCGTACCGGAAGTATCGGGCCTTGTGGGCCCACCTCGGACCAACCCGAGGCTACATACGTAAATTACTGATGATTGACCTTATGAGGTCACCCATACTCATTCGGAAGTGTTCCGACTCCGTTTGGGGAAGTTTTGTACAAAATCTCACTTTAAGGGCTATTTGTAAGAAAATAGGTTCAATTGAATTGAAGGAATTGGAGCGGTTTTCCGTCTCGAATTCCGGGGAACGGAGTCGAACCTAGGGCTCGCGGCCGAGCCTACCACATCCAGAACATGCCTAGGAGCGTATAGAAGTGCTTCACATACCTCGATGGCGCCTTATGCTCGCTCGGCGTCAATTCAAATTTCGTCCAAAATCTGGAAATGGTCAAGTTTACCATTTGGTTAGTTTCATTCTTTCAATACTCTATCTTTACACATAATTGCCTACCGAAATTTCGGCAGCATTTCCTCTGTATATACGACATCCCCGAGACTTAGCTCGGCTCAATTCCTCAACACAACAGCCCAGAGAAAACATCCAAACAACAGCAAGCGTCAATAAACACTAATTCATACACTATGGCATTATTAGCCATCTTTCGACACAACGAGTTATTTTTCGTTTTAAACTTGCATTTCCAACCAAAACTTATTATTTTCCTATCCATTATCCATCAAAATCATTACGACACACACATCGGAGGAATCCATACCATGTACACATAATATTCACAAGATATTCATAAAATTCACAAACATTCAACTTTCCATCAAGTCACTACTTTTCCAATCCCTTCCTAACTTTCAACATGCAAGCTCATCAACACATCTTTATATTCCAAGTTCATTGTCGTAAGCATAATTTGCCTCTTAACACTTTCATTTTCACTTATACACAAATCATCACAAAGTTAAATAATTTCCTTCAACAACTTAATAACCAATCTTCCATAACAACACAATTAACATGCTAACAAGATTCAATTCACCTTCCAACACCAACACACACCACACGGCCACACCTTAAAATTCTCAATTTTCCTTAATTCATTCAACTTTCATTTCTAATACAATTCCTACCACACTACAACTAGATTTCAACATAGTTTCAAGTCACCATAGACATGCAATCTATATATATGCATACGGCCAAACAAATGCAAACACACCTACTTGCAAACTTCCATATTTTTACAAGTTCTTCTCATTTATACATACTACAACATAAATCAAACTCCATAACATAAGAAAATGAATTGTTTCTCACCTTTTCCTCAAGTTCTTCACTTGCCACCAAACTTGTCCTCTTGCCAAAATAATTGTACCAAGTTGTAGAGGACTTTGCACTTAGTAGTATTCCCACAAGAATAAGATTTTTGAACCCAAGATTAGGCTTCAACAATTTTTCTTTCTTTTCTTTCTTTCTTTCTTTCTCACCCGAAATGCCCTCTCTTCTTTTTTCCTCTTGCTTGTTCTTTCTCTTTCTTGAAGTTTCTAAGGATATACATTAGTATATAATGTCACATGATGAAATAATGGACTTGGGCCATTTGTAGCACTCTATGGCCGGTTGGGCCTTCCATTATTGGGCCTTGTTTTATTATTTTTGAGTCCAAATTGGTGGCTACATATTGTAATCCATGGGAAAAGTTTCCAAATTTCCAATTTTGCCCTTGGCCACCTTTCGTAATTCCACCCCATTGAATTCATAACCTAAACATGCATACAAAGTAAGGTCCAATTGTGGCCTTATTCATCACAAGTCAATTCACCTTGAATTTTTCGAATAAACAAAAATGTCGGATGTAACACATCTGGATGCTGGAGTGATAACTGTTATTATAGGAAAACTCAATAAGCGGCAAATGATCGTCCCAGCTGCCCCTGAAATCAATAACGCAGGCCCGCAACATATCTTCGAGCGTCTGAATAGTGCGCTCGGCCTGCCCGTCGGACTGAGGGTGAAAAGCTGTACTGAGACTCACCTGAGTCCCTAATCCCTCCTGAAATGACCTCCAGAAATTTGCTGTAAACTGGGTACCTCGGTCAGTAATAATAGATATCGGGACTCCGTGAAGTCTGACTATCTCTCTGATATACAATCTGGCATAGTCCTCAGCCGAATAAGTAGTCCGAACCGGAAGGAAATGGGCTGATTTCGTCAGCCTGTCAACAACAACCCAGATAGAGTCGTACCTGCGTGGAGTGCGCGGTAATCCAACAACAAAATCCATATTAATCATCTCCCACTTCCAGGCTGGAATTTCCATCTCCTGTAATAATCCACCGGGCTTCTGATGCTCGATCTTAACTTGCTGGCAGTTCGGGCACTGACTAACAAACTCAGCAATATCTTTCTTCATGCCGTCCCACCAATACAAACACCTGAGGTCCCGGTACATTTTAGTGGAACCAGGATGGACAGAATATCGTGCATTATGGGCCTCGCCCATAATCTGCCGCCGTAAGCCCGCAACGTCCGGTACACAGAATCTGCCGTCATATAATAATACTCCGTCAGGCGAGATCTCAAACTGAGTCTTTGATTTACTAAGGGCCACATCTCTGTACTGAATCAAAAGAGGATCCTCAAACTGGCGCTGCTTTACCTCCTGAATAATAGATGACTCAGCAACTGGACGGACAGAAATCCCAGAATCTCCAGAATCCACCAAACGAACTCCGAGGCTGGCCAGCTGATGAATATCACGAACCAAATCTCTCTTATCAGATGGAACATCAGCCAGACTGCCCACGGACTTGCGGCTAAGCGCATCAGCTACCACGTTGGCTTTCCCCGGATGGTACAAAATATCAACGTCGTAATCCTTTAGTAACTCAAGCCATCTCCGCTGCCGCAAATTTAGTTCCTTCTGTCTGAAAATATACTGGAGACTCTTATGGTCCGTATAGATATCAACATGGACCCCATATAAATAATGCCGCCAAATCTTCAAAGCATGAATCACCGCGGCCAACTCAAGATCATGAGTGGGATAGTTCTTCTCGTGCGGTCTAAGCTGCCGGGAAGCATAGGCTATGACTCGACCGTGCTGCATCAATACACATCCTATCCCAATACCAGAGGCGTCACAATAGACAACATACCCGTCAGATCCCTCTGGAAGAGCCAAAACTGGTGCTGTAATCAATCTCTCCTTCAGCATCTGAAAGCTGCGCTCGCAAGCATCTGTCCACTGGAATTTTGCTGCTTTCTGGGTAAGCCTCGTTAGTGGTGCTGAAATAGAAGAGAAATCCTCCACGAACCTGCGGTAATACCCAGCCAATCCAAGAAAACTACGCACCTCTGTCGGTGTAGTAGGCCTGGGCCAATTCTGCACAGCCTCAATCTTCTGCGTGTCAACCCGAATACCATCTGCGCCGACAATATGGCCCAAGAATGCCACAGAAGTCAACCAGAACTCACACTTAGAGAATTTAGCATATAACTTCTGCTGACGGAGGATGCCAAGTACCGTCCTCAAATGATCTGAATGCTCCTCGACTGATCGCGAGTAAATCAGAATATCGTCAATAAACACAATAACAAACATATCCAGGAAAGGCCGAAATACCCGGTTCATCAGATCCATAAATACTGCTGGAGCATTAGTCAGCCCGAAAGACATAACTCTGAACTCATAATGCCCGTACCGAGTCCTGAAAGCAGTCTTCGGGATATCGGACTCCCGTACTCGCACCTGATGGTAACCAGAACGCAGATCTATCTTTGAAAAATGTCTAGCACCCTGCAGCTGGTCAAACAAATCATCAATCCGGGGGAGGGGATATTTGTTCTTAATAGTCACCTTATTCAGCTGCCGGTAGTCGATACACATCCGCAATGACCCATCTTTCTTCCTGACAAACAATACCGGCGCCCCCCAGGGTGATGTACTGGGCCTGATAAAACCCTTATCCAGCAAATCTTTCAGCTGCTCCTTCAACTCCTTCAACTCAGCTGGTGCCATCCTGTACGGAGGAATGGATATAGGCTGTGTATCCGGCATCAACTCAATAGTAAAATCAATCTCCCGCTCAGGCGGAAGGCCAGGAAGCTCTTCAGGAAAGACATCTAGAAACTCGCTGACGACCGGAACAGACTGAAGGGTAGGTACCTCCGCGGCAGTATCGTGCACACGAACCAAATGATAGATATAACCCTTCTGGATCATCTTCTTAGCCTTGAGGTATGAAATAAACTTACCCCTCGGCGATGCTGTAGATCCGAACCACTCTATGACTGGTTCTCCTGGAAACTGAAAACGGACTACCTTTTTCTGGCAGTCGACATTAGCATAACAGGAAGACAACCAGTCCATGCCCATAATGACGTCAAACTCCAGCATGTCTAACTCTATCAAGTCAGCCTTAGTGCTACGATCATAAATGGTCACAGAAAAATCCTTATAAATCTGTCTCGCTACAATAAAATCCCCAACTGGCGTAGCTACCTCAAACGGTTCTATAGGCTCAGACACTATCCCAATCTTACTAGCAACGAGCGGGGAAATATACGATAAAGTAGAACCAGGGTCAATCAATGCATATACAGATCTGGAGAAAACCAGCAATGTACCTGTGACGACGTTTGGCGAAGCCTCCTGATCCTGGCGGCTGGCCAAAGCATATATGCGGTTCGAGGGACCGCTAGAACCTGAAGTGCCACCGCGGCCTCGACCCCGTCCTGCCGGTGCTGAAATACCTCGCCCTCCAGGGCGTGCAACTGATGGAGCAGAAGAAGAACCGGCGGCTGACCCTGTCTGCTGAGCAGCACTACCAGAACCGCTAGCCAATGGATAATCTCTCATAAAGTGGCCCTGACCGCCACAAGAAAAACACGCTCCCGTCGCTCGGTAACACTCCCCGGGATGTGACTTCCCGCAATGTGGACAACGGGGTCTAGGTGGTCTGGCCTGACTGGGACCCCTGGATACCTGCGATCCTGCCGCTCTGGAGCTCTGACCAGCCCCAGACGGTCCCGTACTGTCGAATCTCCGGCTACCTGACTGAGTACCCCGGCCGGAAGGAGGAAAATATCTGTCAGACTGCTGCTGCTGCTGAGGCTGTCCGCCTCGAGAATCCCCTGAATAACCCACGGATCTAGCCCTCTTGGGCGGCCTCCTGTCTCGATCTCTGCCAGCAGGATCAGATCTGCGACGGTCCTCCATACCCATCGCATAGGCCTGAAGCCGGGAAATGTCCATGTCTGCCTGCAATGACACTGCCATACAACTATCAACCAAATACCGGTCCAATCCCATAACATATCTGTGCATCCGATCGGACCTATCTGCTACCACGGCCGGTGCATATCGGGCCAGAGAATCAAACTCAAGGTTATACTCGCGAACACTCCGACCCCTCTGCTGCAGACGTAAGAATCGATCAGCCCGAGCCCGCCGTAACTCTGGTGGCAAAAAGTGGCGGGTGAATGCTGTCACAAACTGATCCCAAGTGGCTGGAGGGGCACCCTCTCCCCTAGACAGCTCCCAAGTCTCGTACCAGTGGGTAGCCACATCTCGAAGCCGGTGCGAAGCCAGCTCAACTGACTCGGTCTCTGAAGCCCTGACCAAGTCCAGTGAGCGTCGCATCCCCCGAATAAAGTCGTGGGGGTCCTCGTCGGGCTTAGACCCGAAGAACTCTGGAGGGCCACATAGCAGATACTCCCGAACTCTCAGGCTGTCCCGCCTGTCATCATCATCGTCGTCCCTCCGCCCGCGCCTGCGAGCCTGTCCTGCTACCAGTGTAGTCAACAGCTGTACAGCCTCCCTCAGGGTCCTATCCTCCGCCCCTGGCTGAGGAGCTGGAGTCTCAGGTGCGGGTACACGGACCTTTGGAGCTGCTGAAGGTCCTGCTCCAGGCTGTACTAGTGGGGGTGTAGCAGACCCCTCAGAATGAGGTACATCCTCAGGTAAATCATAGACACGAGCCCGGGTAGCTCGCTGTGCCTGGCTAGTCTCTCCAATCCTCGCCTTGCCCTTCTGGGCCGCCGTTGCCTTCTTCGGAGGCATCACTGCAAACACGAAGGCGAGTCAGATCAAAATCATCCTAATAGCACAGCTCTATCGCACGATCTAAGATTTCAAAGAAAGTGACATCCTAAATGCCCTGTAGCTTCCCGTTTATAGATGTGGTGCACAGCACATCGATAAACAAGACTCTACGAGACACGGCCTGTAGACATTCCGAGGACAAACCGCTCTGATACCACTTTTGTCACGACCCAGCCCCGTGGGCCGCGACTGGCACCCTACCTGGGTACCCAGACCAAATCGCATATTCATTTCCGAATCCAAACTTATTTCAGAATTTTCCAGAAGTTATATCAAACATAATTTATATCGAAAATATGTCTTAAGCGGTCATATCAAATTAAACTCAAACAAAGCGGCGGAATAGACCTCGCCGGTCAAAATACAAATATATACAAAGGGCCATTTGGGGCCATCATAACAAACAGACCGCCTTAAGACCAGATAACGGAATCAGACAAACACACATAGGACCCTCGCCCCACATATATGACTACAGGCCTCTACGAACTCAAAACAAAGACATATGGCGAGACAGGGCCCCGCCGTACCCAATAGTCAAATATACCAAATATATACAAAGCAAAAGAGTCTGTACCAAAAGTGGACTCCGGATCAAATAGGAGTACTCCGGAATAGCAAGAAGTGAAGCCTACTGCGGAGGATCACCGATATCTGCACCTGCGGGCATAAAACGCAGCCCCCCCGAAGAAAGGGGGTCAGTACGAAATATGTACTGAGTATGTAAAGCACGGAGTACAGAATTATAGATCAAAACCGAAGCAAATCAAATGTCAAAGTGGGGTACAAACTGGTATGTCAAAATCTGTATCGAAATCATATACATGTATTTTATGTAAACAAAATCATGCAAACGCTTAAGAACGTGGTCGCCACTCCGACGCTGGCACCACACACAGCATAACACCAGAAGGTTTCAAATCTCCGTACATCCCCGAACATAATCATAATCATCGGTGAGCGTATCGCATCACGAGCCATATCACAGCATAACTCCAAATGGAACCCGGCCCTATGGCGAAGCCTCGGGAACCGTAACACAGCATACGGCCGAATTGTCATAAGGCGCACGAATCAAAACCGACCCGGGAACCGGTGAACGAAGTCATAATAAGGCACGAGCGGAGTCGTGAGCAAACAAATGCAAATCGTATTTCAAAATAGTGTTTCAAAACAAAGTAAACTCATAAATCATATCCTATTACAAAATAGTCGAATACTTAGTCGACATAAGGTTTCGTTTTGCAAAACGATTCCAAAATGGTCCATATAGTTCAAAACCTGGATTAGTGCAGCGAATAGTCCAAACATACCCCGTGGAAGGATGTTCCAAAGATCAGAAGTGGTACGTTCAACTCTATTCTCAAAGATGGCCCGAAGGGCAAATCGGGCATTTTGGGGTAACAGACCCATCTCGAGTCGAAGTGAGGTGGCGAACATATTCTCTTTCGAGCAGTAATATGCCAAGGGTCATACACAATCATTTCTAGGTTACCCGACCACATTTCGACAGGTTTCGGATGAATAATGGCATTCTAGCCAAAAGGGAGCCTTTAGGCTTCAATAGGATTGAATGAATAGTAACTTTCCTGTGGATCGGGTTTCGAGGAGCAGAAATGCTCCGGAAGGTCTCATATTCAACTAACACACTAAGATATGCCAAATAAAGAAATGGGGAAGCTTTACATACCTCACAGACGTCGTAAGCCCTTCCAAAAGTCCAGTCCCGTTTCGTCAAAAATCTGCAATTGGTCAAAGTTACCAATTGAGATTCTTAGGCTTAAAAAATGCCTTTAACTCCAATTTTTGCCTACCGAAATTTCGGTAGCACTTCCCCTATAAATCTAACATCCCCGAGACTTAGCTCGGCTCAAAATACAACAACAACAACAGCCCACACATCAACAAACAACACAAACAACAATCAAGCCATTCTAGCTTCAAAATTCCACTTTGTTATCTAAGTTGGCAACTTCTATTCAAACTTTCAAAACTCCAATTCTACATCTACATAATTGTATTCATTTCCACATTCAAACTTATACAATCACAACCTAACTACAATTCAAGCCATACCCGAAATTACACCAAAATCCATTATGTTCCATAATTCTTCAAAACAATCAAAAGTTCACGACGAACATTCTAACTCACGTCGTTTCATCCCGAATTCATTAACATCATTATAAGTTCATATCTAAAGTATCTAGCACCCTAAATATACAATGATATACATAATGATACCAAGGGTATACGCTTTCCGATAATATCCAAAAATCATTTTTCAACGCCAAGTTCATTCACCAATTAATCATTTACGACATAAGGGTCACAACAACACATTATACCAACTTAAACAAAATCAATTCAAACCATTTCTTTCCTTCCATAACTCACGGCCAAACACACTACACACACACACCCACGACTTTCTATTTACGTTAAAATTACGGGATCTCCATCTACTTCCAATGCTTAACACATTCACATCAATTCTATAACATAAAAGGGGCAAAATTCTTACCTTTTCTTGAAAACCCGACTTGTCGAAAACGTCGTCCTCGTGCCAAACTATTTATACCACGTCGGAGAGCGTCTTGAGTACTCCACAAATATGTGAAAACTTTGAATTTTGGATCACTAACCAAGCTTGGGAATTTTCTTTCTTTTTTTTTTTCTAGGTTCGGCCGAACCTCTCTTATGGGGTGTTCTTGATTTTTTTTTCTAATTTTGTGATAAGTCAAGAGTAATCCATGTATATCTACTTTAGGGGTCATGTGCATAGCACATGCCCCTTTAAAAATGGGCTTGGGCCACTACTATGGCCGGCCCCCCCTTCATTTGTTTGGGCTTCATTTGCATTGTAATTTCTTGGGCCCAATTCTTAAAATGCCCCGTTTTGAAATTCCCGAAACTAATTTACGAAGTTCCAAGTTTACCCTTGGCCTTTCCCGAGGTCTTAGCATTTAAAGATTTCACAACCAACATAGTCATATTCACAAAAATTAAATCATTTCCTTTTTAACACACAAATCGTAATTATTTCTCGATTTCCAATTATACGAAAACACGGGACATAACATATATACATCACAACAAAGGCCACAGCGTCACCCCCTGTCAATTGTGCCTTATATATATACCTGACAACAAAGGCCACAGCGTCACCCCCTGTGAACTGTGAGTTATATATATATATATATATACATCACAACAAAGGCCACAGCGTCACCCCCTGTTAACTATGCCATATATATATATATACATCAAAACAAAGGCCACAGCGTCACCCCCAGTCAACTGTGACATATATATATACATCACAACAAAGGCCACAGCGTCACCCCCTATCAACTGTGCCTTATATATATACATCACAACAAAGGTCACAGCGTCACACTCTGTCAACTGTGCCTTATTTATATACATCACAACAAAGGCCACAACGTCACCCCTGTCAACTGTGCTATATATATATACATCACAACAACGGCCACAGCGTCACCCCCTGTCAACTAAGCCTTATATATATACATCACAACAAAGGCCACAACGTTACCTCTTATCAACTGTGCCTTTTATATATATACATAACAACAAAGGTCATAGCGTCACCCCTATAAATTGTGCCTTATATATATACATCACATTAAAGGCCACAGCATCACCCCTGTTAATTGTGCCTTATATATATGAATCACAACAAAGGCCACAGCGTTACCCCCTGCCAACTGTGCCTTATATATATACATCACAACAAAGGCCACAGCGTCACCCCCTGTCAACTATGCCTTATATATATACATCACAACAAAGGTCATAATGTTACCCCTTATCAACTGTGCCTTTTATATATATACATCACAACAAAGGTCATAGCGTCACCCCCTGTCAATTGTGCCTTTTATATATATACATCACAACAAAGGTCATAGCGTCGCCCCTCTCAATTGTGCCTTATATATATACATCACAACAAACGCCACAGCGTCACCCCTGTCAACTATGCCTTATATATATACATCACAACAAAGGCCACAACGTTACCCCTTATCGACTGTGCCTTTTATATATATACATCACAACAAAGGTCATAGCGTCGCCCCTGTCAATTGTGCCTTATATATATACATCACAACAAAGGCCACAGCATCACCCCCTGTTAACTGTGCCTTATATATATGCATCACAACAAAGGCCACAGCGTCACCCCTGTCAACTATGCCTTATACTTATACATCACAACAAAGGCCACAACGTTACACCTTATCAACTGTGCCTTTTATATATATACATCACAACAAAAGTCATAACGTCACCCCATGTCAATTGTGCCTTATGTATATACATCACATTAAAGGCCACAGCATCACCCCTGTTAATTGTGCCTTATATATATGCATCACAACAAAGGCCACAGCGTTACCCCCTGTCAACTGTGCCATATATATATACATCACAACAAAGGCCACAGCGTCACCCCCTGTCAACTATGCCTTATATATATACATCACAACAAAGGTAATAACGTTACCCCTTATCAACTGTGCCTTTTATATATATACATCACAACAAAGGTCATAGCGTCACCCCCTGTCAATTGTGCCTTTTATATATATACATCACAACAAAGGTCATAGCGTCGCCCCTCTCAATTGTGCCTTATATATATATATATCACAACAAAGGCCACAACTTCACCCCTGTCAACTATGCCTTATATATATACATCACAACAAAGGCCACAACCTTACCCCTTATCGACTGTGCCTTTTATATATATACATCACAACAAAGGTCATAGCGTCGCCCCTGTCAATTGTGCCTTATATATATACATCACAACAAAGGCCACAGCATCACCCCCTGTTAACTGTGCCTTATATATATGCATCACAACAAAGGCCACATCGTCACCCCTGTTGTTAGGCCCCGTGTGTTCGTACAATTGGAAATCGAGAAATAACTATGACTCGGGTGTTAGAAGGACATAAATTAATTTTTTGAGAATATGACTATGTTGGCTATGGAATTATTAATGTCAAGACCTCGGGGAAGGCCAAGGATAAATTTGGAACTCCGTAAATTAGTTTCGGGAATTTCAAAGCGGGGCATTTTAAGAATTGGGCCCAAGATAATTCAATGCAAAAAAAAAACAAGGCCCAAAAATCAAGTGAGGGCCGGCCATGGCAAAGCCCAAATCCATTAGTTTATGTCATGTGCTATGCACATGACTATTAAGTGGATATATATGATGCAAATGCTTGGGATTTTCTAGAAAACAAGATCAAAATTTCCAAGAAGCCATAATACTCCCTCTCGGCCGAACCCCTTTCCCCTCCTTCAAATTTTTTTTTCTTGCCTTGTGTTTAATCTAAAAATCTTGTTTCTCTCATATTCGTAGTAAGTTCGAGACGCTCTCCAACTTGATATAATTGGTTTGGCGAAAGAGCGACGTGTGCGGCGAATTGAAATTTCAAGGAAAGGTAAGAATTTGGCCCTTTTAATGTTATGGAATTGACATAAATGTGTTAAGGATTGGTAATAGACGAGAATTCCGTTGTTTGATGGTGTGTATGAAGTCGTGTGTGTGTGTGATTGGTGTGGTGGCCGTGTGCCCTTAAGAAGAGGAAATAAATGTGAATTGATCTTGCTTAGTCTGCTTAATGCGTCGTCGTGACTTTTATGTCATAAATAATCGATTGATGAACTGAAGTTGGCATTGAAAAATGATTTTGAATATTATCGGAAAGCGTATACCTTCGGTATCTTTATGTATATCAATGTATATCTTGGGTGTTATTGACTTTAGATGTGAATCTATATCGATATTGATGAATTCGGAATGGAACTACATGAGTTAGAATGTTCGTAGTGCATTTTAGATGTTTTGAAGAATTATGGAAATAAATTGATTTTGGTGCAATTTCGTGTATGACTTAGATTGAATGTGGAATGTGATTGACTAGTGTTGGATGGTTGAATGAATACAATTATGTGAATATAGAATCGGGATTTTGAACGTTGAATGGAAAGTTGCCAACTTAAGAAATCATGTCGAACTTTGAAACTAGAATGGTGTTATTGTTGTTTGTTTTGGTTGTTGATGTGTGGGCTGTCGTAGTTGGTTAATTTGAGCCGAGCTATGCCTCGGGGATGTTAGATTTATAGGGGAAGTGCTGCCGAAATTTCGGTAGGCAATTGTGAAGTTAAAGGCATTTCTAAGCCTAAGGATCTCATTTGGTAACTTTGACCATTTGCAGATTTTTGACGAAACGGGACGAGACATTTGGAAGAGCTTACGACGTCTGTGAGGTATGTAAAGCCTCCCACTCTTTCATTTGGCATATCTTAATGTGTCAGTCGAATAGGAGACCTTTCGGAGCATTTCCGCTCCTCGAAACCCGATCCACAGAAAAGTTACTATTCATTCAATTCTATTGAAGCCTAAAGGCTCCAATTTGGCTAGAATGCCACTATTCGTCCGAAACCTATCGAAATGTGGTCGGGTAACCTAGGAATGATAATGTATGACCTTTGGCATATAAATGCTCGTAGAAACACGTTCGCCACCTCCCTTCGACTCGAGGTGGGCCCGCTACCCCAAAATGCCCGATTTGCCCTTCGGGCCACCTTTGATAATAAATTTGTACATACTACTTCGGATCTTTGGAACATCCTCCTACGGGGTAGGTTTGGGCAATTCGATACGCTAACCTATGCTTTGAATTATATGAACCATTTTGGAAACGTTTTGCGAAATGAAACTTTATGTCGACTAAGTATTCGACTATTTTGTAATATGATATGATTTATGAATTTACTTTGTTTTGAAACACTATTTTGAAAGACGACTTGCATTTGTTTGCTCACGACTCCGTTCGTGCCTTATTATGACTTCGTTCGCCGGTTCCCGGGCCGGTTTTGATTCGTGCGCCTAATGACAAATTCGGCCGTATGCTGTGTTACGGTTCCCAAGGCTTCGCCATAGGGCCGGGTTCCGTTTGGAGTTATGCTGTGATATGGCTCGGGACGCGATACGCTCACCGATGATTATGATTATGTTCAGGGATGTACGGAGATTTGAAACCTTCTGGTGTTATGCTGTGTGTGGCGCCAGCGTCGGAGTGGCGACCACGTTCTTAAGCGTTTGCATGATTTTACTTGCATAATATATATGTATATGATTTCGATACAGACTTTGACATCTGATTTGCTTTCGATTTTGATTCATATTTCTGTACTCCGTGCTTTAGATACTCAGTACATATTCCGTACTGACCCCCTCTCTCCGGGGGCTGCGTTTTATGCCCGCAGGTGCAGATCTTGGTGATCCTCCGCAGTAGGCTCCACTTTTTGCTTTCTCGGAGTACTCTTATTCGATTCGGAGTCCACTTCTGGTATAGACATCTGTTGCTGTATATATTTTGTATATTTGGCTGTTTGGGTACGGCGGGGCCCTGTCCCGCCATATGATTCTGTCGGTCTGTTAGAGGTCTGTGGACAGGGTCGTGGGTTATGGTCCTTAGGTATGGTTATGTGAACATGTCGTTGTGCGATTCTCATATACTGAGGCGGCCAGTCCGCATGTTTTGATTAGGCGATTCTATACGCCGAGGCGGCCAGTCCGCGTTTGATATATGTATATGTATTGTCCTGTTAGCCCTGAGTGGCTTTTGTTGGTATTTTCTGCGTGCAGGATATACTGGGTAGTCCGTAAAACAGAGGAAACTCTACCGAAATTTTCCTGGAAATGGTCCAAGTCTGTTTATGTAGCCTTACTGGCTTTGGCTAATCGTTTGTCTGTAACTGGAATATGTAACCAGGTCTGGGTGCCCAAGTAGGGCGCCAGTCGCGGCCCACGGGGCTGGGTCGTGACAAAGTGGTATCAGAGCGGTTTGTCCTCGGAGTGTCCACAGATCGGGTCTCGTAGAGTCTTGTTTATCGATGTGTTGTGCACCACATCTATAAACGGGAAGCTACAGGGCATTTAGGACGTTACTTTCTTTGTAATCTTAGATCGTGCGATAGAGCTGAGCTATTAGGATTATTTTGGTCTGACTCGCCCTTGTGTTTGCAGTGATGCCTCCGAAGAAGGCTACAGCGGCCCAGAAGGGCAAGGCGAGGATTGGAGAGACTAGCCAGGCACAGCGAGCTACCCGGGCTCGTGTTTATGGTTTGCCTGAGGATGTGCCACAGTCTGAGGGGTCTGCTACACCCCCACCAGTACAGCCTGGAGTAGGACCTTCAGCAGCTCCAGAGGTCCGTGTACCCGCACCTGAGACTCCAGCTCCTCAGCCAGGGGCGGAGGATAGGACCCTGAGGGAGGCTGTACAGCTGTTGACTACACTGGTAGCAGGTCAGGCTCGCAGGCGCGGGCGGAGGGACGACGATGATGATGACAGACGGGACAGTCTGAGAGTTCGGGAGTTTTTGCTATGTGGCCCTCCAGAGTTCTTCGGGTCTAAGCCCGACGAGGACCCCCACGACTTTATTCGGGGGATGCGACGCTCACTGGACTTGGTCAGGGCTTCAGAGACTGAGTCAGTTGAGCTGGCTTCGCACCGGCTTCGAGATGTGGCCACCCACTGGTATGAGACTTGGGAGCTGTCTAGGGGAGAGGGTGCCCCTCCAGCCACTTGGGATCAGTTTGTGACAGCATTCACCCGCCACTTTTTGCCACCAGAGTTGCGGCGGGCACGGGCTGATCGATTTTTACGTCTGCAGCAGAGGGGTCGGAGTGTTCGCGAGTATAGCCTTGAGTTTGATTCTCTGGCCCGATATGCACCGGCCGTGGTAGCAGATATGTCCGATCGGATGCACCGCTATGTCATGGGATTGGACCGGTATTTGGTAGACAGCTGTATGGCCGTATCACTGCAGGCAGACATGGATATTTCCCGGCTTCAGGCCTATGCGATGGGTATGGAGGACCGTCGCAGATCTGATCCTGCTGGCAGAGATAGAGACAGGAGGCCGCCCAAGAGGGCTAGATCCGCGGGTTATTCAGCAGATTCTCGAGGCGGACAGCCTCAGCAGCAGCAGCAGTCTGACAGATATTTTCCTTCTTCCGGCCGGGGTACTCAGTCAGGCAGCCGGAGATTCGACAGTACGGGACCGTCTGGGGCCGGTCAGAGCTCCAGAGTGGCAGGTTCGCAGGTATCCAGGGGTCCCAGTCAGGCCAGACCACCTAGACCCCGTTGTCCACACTGCGGGAAGTCTCATCCCGGGGAGTGTTATCGAGCGACGGGAGCTTGTTTTACTTGTGGTGGTCAGGGCCACTTTATGAGAGACTGCCCATTGGCCAGTGGTTCGGGTAATGCGGCTCAGCAGACAGGGTCAGCCGCCGGTTCTTCCTCTGTTCCATCTGTTGCACGCCCTGGAGGGCGGGGTATTCCAGCACCGGCAGGGCGCGGTCGAGGCCGCGGTGGCGCTTCAGGTTCTAGCGGTCCCTCGAACCGCATATATGCTTTGGCCAGCCGCCAGGATCAGGAGGCTTCGCCAAACGTCGTCACAGGTACATTACTGGTTTTCTCCAGATCTGTATATGCATTGATTGACCCTGGCTCTACTTTATCATATATTTCCCCGCTCGTTGCTAGTAAGATTGGGATCGTGTCTGAGCCTATAGAGCCATTCGAGGTAGCTACGCCAGTTGGGGATTTTATTGTAGCGAGACAGATCTATAGGGATTGTTCTGTGACCATTTATGATCGTACCACTAAGGCTGATTTGGTAGAGCTAGACATGTTTGAGTTTGACGTCATTATGGGTATGGACTGGTTGTCTTCCTGTTATGCTAATGTCGACTGCCAGAAAAAGGTAGTCCGTTTCCAGTTTCCGGGGGAACCAGTTATAGAGTGGTTCGGATCGACTGCATCGCCGAGGGGTAAGTTTATTTCATACCTCAAGGCTAAGAAGATGATCCAGAAGGGTTATATCTATCATTTGGTCCGTGTGCACGATACTGCAGCAGAGGTACCTACCCTTCAGTCTGTCCCGGTCGTCAGTGAGTTTCCAGATGTTTTTCCTGAGGAGCTTCCTGGCCTTCCGCCTGAGCGGGAGATTGATTTTTCTATCGAGTTGATGCCGGATACGCAGCCTATATCTATTCCTCCGTATAGGATGGCACCAGCAGAGCTGAAGGAGTTGAAGGAGCAGCTGAAAGATTTGCTGGGTAAGGGTTTTATCAGACCCAGCACGTCACCCTGGGGAGCGCCGGTATTATTTGTCAAAAAGAAGGATGGGTCGCTGCGGATGTGTATTGACTACCGGCAGCTGAATAAGGTGACTATAAAGAATAAATATCCCCTTCCCCGGATCGATGATTTGTTTGATCAGTTGCAGGGAGCCAGACATTTTTCAAAGATAGACTTGCGCTCAGGCTATCATCAGGTGCGAGTGCGGGAGTCAGATATCCCGAAGACTGCTTTCAGGACCCGGTACGGGCATTATGAGTTCAGAGTTATGTCTTTCGGGCTGACTAATGCTCCAGCGGTATTTATGGATCTGATGAACCGGGTATTTCGGCCTTTCCTGGACATGTTTGTTATAGTATTTATTGATGATATCCTGATTTACTCGCGATCAGCCGAGGAGCATTCAGATCACTTACGGACGGTACTTGGTATTCTCCGTCAGCAGAAGTTATATGCTAAATTCTCCAAATGTGAATTCTGGTTAACTTCTGTGGCATTCTTGGGCCATATTGTCAGCGCAGATGGTATTCGGGTCGATACGCAGAAGATAGAGGCTGTACAGAATTGGCCCAGGCCTACTACACCGACAGAGGTGCGCAGTTTTCTGGGATTGGCTGGGTATTATCGCAGGTTCGTGGAGGATTTTTCTTCTATTGCAGCACCACTGACGAGGCTCACCCAGAAAGCAGCAAAGTTCCAGTGGACAGATGCCTGTGAGCGCAGCTTTCAGATGCTGAAAGAAAAATTGATTACAGCTCCAGTTTTGGCTCTTCCAGAGGGATCTGATGGGTATGTTGTTTATTGTGACGCCTCTGGTATTGGGGTAGGTTGTGTATTGATGCAGCACGGTCAAGTCATAGCCTATGCTTCCCGGCAGCTCAGACCGCACGAGAGGAACTATCCCACTCATGACCTTGAGTTGGCCGCAGTGATTCATGCTTTGAAGATTTGGCGGCATTATTTATATGGGGTCCATGTTGATATCTATACGGACCATAAGAGTCTCCAGTATATTTTTAAGCAGAAGGAGCTAAATTTACGGCAGCGGAGATGGTTGGAGCTACTAAAGGATTACGACGTTGATATTCTGTACCATCCGGGGAAAGCCAATGTAGTAGCAGATGCGCTTAGCCGCAAGTCTATGGGCAGCTTGGCTGATGTACCGTCTGGTAAGAAAGACTTGGTTCGTGATATTCATCAGCTGGCCAGCCTTGGAGTTCGTTTGGCAGATTCTGGAGATTCTGGGATTTCTGTTCGCCCGATTGCTGAGTCATCTATTATTCAGGAGGTAAAGCAGCGCCAGATTGAGGATCCTACTTTGATTCAGTACAGGGATGTGGCCCTCAATAAAGCAACGACTCAGTTCGAAATCTCGCCTGAAGGGGTATTATTGTACGACGGCAGGCTCTGTGTACCGGATGTTGCGGGCTTACGGCGGCAGATTATGGGCGAGGCCCATAATGCACGGTATTCTGTTCATCCTGGTTCCACTAAAATGTATCGGGACCTCAGGTGTTTGTATTGGTGGGACGGCATGAAGAAAGATATTGCTGAGTTTGTTAGTCAGTGCCCGAACTGCCAGCAAGTTAAGATCGAGCATCAGAAGCCCGGTGGATTATTGCAGGAGATGGAAATTCCAGCCTGGAAATGGGAGATGATTAATATGGATTTTGTTGTTGGATTACCGCGCACTCCACGCAGGTACGACTCTATCTGGGTTGTTGTTGACAGGCTGACGAAATCAGCCCATTTCCTTCCGGTTCGGACTACTTATTCGGCTGAGGACTATGCCAGATTGTATATCAGAGAGATAGTCAGACTTCACGGAGTCCCGATATCTATTATTACTGACCGAGGTACCCAGTTTACAGCAAATTTCTGGAGGTCATTTCAGGAGGGGTTAGGGACTCAGGTGAGTCTCAGTACAGCTTTTCACCCTCAGTCCGACGGGCAGGCCGAGCGCACTATTCAGACGCTCGAAGATATGTTGCGGGCCTGCGTTATTGATTTCAGGGGCAGCTGGGATGATCATTTGCCGCTTATTGAGTTTGCCTATAATAACAGTTATCACTCCAGCATTCAGATGGCTCCGTACGAGGCCCTTTATGGCAGGAGATGCAGATCTCCTATTGGCTGGTTTGACGTGGGCGAGACTAAGTTGATTGGGCCAGATGTAATCCAGGAGGCTGTAGATAAGGTAAAGCTTATTCGAGAACGATTATTGGCTGCTCAGAGTCGACAGAAAGCTTATGCAGATAGACGACGTCGACCGTTAGAGTTCCGGATTGGCGACTGGGTATTCCTGAAGGTGTCGCCCATGAAGGGTGTCATGAGATTCGGTAAAAAGGGTAAGTTGAGCCCCCGGTACATTGGACCGTATCAGATCGTGCGAAAGATAGGCGAGGTCGCCTATGAGCTGGACTTACCATCCGACTTGGAGGCCGTACACCCGGTGTTTCATGTGTCTATGTTGCGGAAATGCATTGGTGATCCTGCCAGGATATTCCCAGTTGACGACATTCAGGTGACGGAGCAGTTATCTTATGATGAGCAGCCTGTATCTATTCTGGATCGACAGGTGCGGAGACTACGCACTAAAGAAGTGCCCTCTGTCAAAGTCCTGTGGCGCAACAATAATCGGGAGGAGATGACTTGGGAGGCGGAGGACGAGATGAAGAAGAAATATCCCCACTTGTTTCCGACATCCGCAGGTAACCTAATTCCTGTTTTCAGTTTGTTGTGTTGATTGATAAAATGAATTATGTATGTCATCATTAAAAAGGGACACTCCTGCCTTGATCATAAGACCTTATAAGATTTATTTAACATTCGGGGACGAATGTTCCTAAGGGGGGGAGAATGTTAGGCCCCGTGTGTTCGTACAATTGGAAATCGAGAAATAACTATGACTCGGGTGTTAGAAGGACATAAATTAATTTTTTGAGAATATGACTATGTTGGCTATGGAATTATTAATGTCAAGACCTCGGGGAAGGCCAAGGATAAATTTGGAACTCCGTAAATTAGTTTCGGGAATTTCAAAGCGGGGCATTTTAAGAATTGGGCCCAAGATAATTCAATGCAAAAAAAAAACAAGGCCCAAAAATCAAGTGAGGGCCGGCCATGGCAAAGCCCAAATCCATTAGTTTATGTCATGTGCTATGCACATGACTATTAAGTGGATATATATGATGCAAATGCTTGGGATTTTCTAGAAAACAAGATCAAAATTTCCAAGAAGCCATAATACTCCCTCTCGGCCGAACCCCTTTCCCCTCCTTCAAATTTTTTTTTCTTGCCTTGTGTTTAATCTAAAAATCTTGTTTCTCTCATATTCGTAGTAAGTTCGAGACGCTCTCCAACTTGATATAATTGGTTTGGCGAAAGAGCGACGTGTGCGGCGAATTGAAATTTCAAGGAAAGGTAAGAATTTGGCCCTTTTAATGTTATGGAATTGACATAAATGTGTTAAGGATTGGTAATAGACGAGAATTCCGTTGTTTGATGGTGTGTATGAAGTCGTGTGTGTGTGTGATTGGTGTGGTGGCCGTGTGCCCTTAAGAAGAGGAAATAAATGTGAATTGATCTTGCTTAGTCTGCTTAATGCGTCGTCGTGACTTTTATGTCATAAATAATCGATTGATGAACTGAAGTTGGCATTGAAAAATGATTTTGAATATTATCGGAAAGCGTATACCTTCGGTATCTTTATGTATATCAATGTATATCTTGGGTGTTATTGACTTTAGATGTGAATCTATATCGATATTGATGAATTCGGAATGGAACTACATGAGTTAGAATGTTCGTAGTGCATTTTAGATGTTTTGAAGAATTATGGAAATAAATTGATTTTGGTGCAATTTCGTGTATGACTTAGATTGAATGTGGAATGTGATTGACTAGTGTTGGATGGTTGAATGAATACAATTATGTGAATATAGAATCGGGATTTTGAACGTTGAATGGAAAGTTGCCAACTTAAGAAATCATGTCGAACTTTGAAACTAGAATGGTGTTATTGTTGTTTGTTTTGGTTGTTGATGTGTGGGCTGTCGTAGTTGGTTAATTTGAGCCGAGCTATGCCTCGGGGATGTTAGATTTATAGGGGAAGTGCTGCCGAAATTTCGGTAGGCAATTGTGAAGTTAAAGGCATTTCTAAGCCTAAGGATCTCATTTGGTAACTTTGACCATTTGCAGATTTTTGACGAAACGGGACGAGACATTTGGAAGAGCTTACGACGTCTGTGAGGTATGTAAAGCCTCCCACTCTTTCATTTGGCATATCTTAATGTGTCAGTCGAATAGGAGACCTTTCGGAGCATTTCCGCTCCTCGAAACCCGATCCACAGAAAAGTTACTATTCATTCAATTCTATTGAAGCCTAAAGGCTCCAATTTGGCTAGAATGCCACTATTCGTCCGAAACCTATCGAAATGTGGTCGGGTAACCTAGGAATGATAATGTATGACCTTTGGCATATAAATGCTCGTAGAAACACGTTCGCCACCTCCCTTCGACTCGAGGTGGGCCCGCTACCCCAAAATGCCCGATTTGCCCTTCGGGCCACCTTTGATAATAAATTTGTACATACTACTTCGGATCTTTGGAACATCCTCCTACGGGGTAGGTTTGGGCAATTCGATACGCTAACCTATGCTTTGAATTATATGAACCATTTTGGAAACGTTTTGCGAAATGAAACTTTATGTCGACTAAGTATTCGACTATTTTGTAATATGATATGATTTATGAATTTACTTTGTTTTGAAACACTATTTTGAAAGACGACTTGCATTTGTTTGCTCACGACTCCGTTCGTGCCTTATTATGACTTCGTTCGCCGGTTCCCGGGCCGGTTTTGATTCGTGCGCCTAATGACAAATTCGGCCGTATGCTGTGTTACGGTTCCCAAGGCTTCGCCATAGGGCCGGGTTCCGTTTGGAGTTATGCTGTGATATGGCTCGGGACGCGATACGCTCACCGATGATTATGATTATGTTCAGGGATGTACGGAGATTTGAAACCTTCTGGTGTTATGCTGTGTGTGGCGCCAGCGTCGGAGTGGCGACCACGTTCTTAAGCGTTTGCATGATTTTACTTGCATAATATATATGTATATGATTTCGATACAGACTTTGACATCTGATTTGCTTTCGATTTTGATTCATATTTCTGTACTCCGTGCTTTAGATACTCAGTACATATTCCGTACTGACCCCCTCTCTCCGGGGGCTGCGTTTTATGCCCGCAGGTGCAGATCTTGGTGATCCTCCGCAGTAGGCTCCACTTTTTGCTTTCTCGGAGTACTCTTATTCGATTCGGAGTCCACTTCTGGTATAGACATCTGTTGCTGTATATATTTTGTATATTTGGCTGTTTGGGTACGGCGGGGCCCTGTCCCGCCATATGATTCTGTCGGTCTGTTAGAGGTCTGTGGACAGGGTCGTGGGTTATGGTCCTTAGGTATGGTTATGTGAACATGTCGTTGTGCGATTCTCATATACTGAGGCGGCCAGTCCGCATGTTTTGATTAGGCGATTCTATACGCCGAGGCGGCCAGTCCGCGTTTGATATATGTATATGTATTGTCCTGTTAGCCCTGAGTGGCTTTTGTTGGTATTTTCTGCGTGCAGGATATACTGGGTAGTCCGTAAAACAGAGGAAACTCTACCGAAATTTTCCTGGAAATGGTCCAAGTCTGTTTATGTAGCCTTACTGGCTTTGGCTAATCGTTTGTCTGTAACTGGAATATGTAACCAGGTCTGGGTGCCCAAGTAGGGCGCCAGTCGCGGCCCACGGGGCTGGGTCGTGACACCTGTCAACTGTACCTTATACTTATACATCACAACAAAGGCCACAACGTTACACCTTATCAACTGTGCCTTTTATATATATATATCACAACAAAAGTCATAACGTCACCCCCTGTCAATTGTGCCTTATGTATATACATCACAACAAAGGCCACAGCATCACCCCCTGTTAACTGTGCCTTATATATATGCATCACAACAAAGGCCACAGCGTCACCCCTGTCAACTACGCCTTATACTTATACATCACAACAAAGGCCACAACGTTACACCTTATCAACTGTGCCTTTTATATATATACATCACAACAAAAGTCATAACGTCACCCCCTGTCAATTGTGCCTTATATATATACATTACATTAAAGGCCACAGCATCACCCCTGTTAATTGTGCCTTATATATATGCATCACAACAAAGGCCACAGCGTTACCCCCTGTCAACTGTGCCATATATATATACATCACAACAAAGGCCACAGCGTCACCCCCTGTCAACTATGCCTTATATATATACATCACAACAAAGGTCATAACGTTACCCCTTATCAACTGTGCCTTTTATATATATACATCACAACAAAGGTCATAGCGTCACCCCCTGTCAATTGTGCCTTTTATATATATACATCACAACAAAGGTCATAGCGTCGCCCCTCTCAATTGTGCCTTATATATATACATCACAACAAAGGCCACAACGTCACCCCTGTCAACTATGCCTTATATATATACATCACAACAAAGGCCACAACCTTACCCCTTATCGACTGTGCCTTTTATATATATACATCACAACAAAGGTCATAGCGTCGCCCCTGTCAATTGTGCCTTATATATATACATCACAACAAAGGCCACAGCATCACCCCCTGTTAACTGTGCCTTATATATATGCATCACAACAAAGGCCACAGCGTCACCCCTGTCAACTACGCCTTATACTTATACATCACAACAAAGGCCACAACGTTACACCTTATCAACTGTGCCTTTTATATATATACATCACAACAAAAGTCATAACGTCACCCCCTGTCAATTGTGCCTTATATATATACATTACATTAAAGGCCACAGCATCACCCCTGTTAATTGTGCCTTATATATATGCATCACAACAAAGGCCACAGCGTTACCCCCTGTCAACTGTGCCATATATATATACATCACAACAAAGGCCACAGCGTCACCCCCTGTCAACTATGCCTTATATATATACATCACAACAAAGGTCATAACGTTACCCCTTATCAACTGTGCCTTTTATATATATACATCACAACAAAGGTCATAGCGTCACCCCCAGTCAATTGTGCCCTTTTATATATATACATCACAACAAAGGTCATAGCGTCGCCCCTCTCAATTGTGCCTTATATATATACATCACAACAAAGGCCACAACGTCACCCCTGTCAACTATGCCTTATATATATACATCACAACAAAGGCCACAACCTTACCCCTTATCGACTGTGCCTTTTATATATATACATCACAACAAAGGTCATAGCGTCGCCCCTGTCAATTGTGCCTTATATATATACATCACAACAAAGGCCACAGCATCACCCCCTGTTAACTGTGCCTTATATATATGCATCACAACAAAGGCCACAGCGTCACCCCTGTCAACTATGCCTTATACTTATACATCACAACAAAGGCCACAACGTTACACCTTATCAACTGTGCCTTTTATATATATATATCACAACAAAAGTCATAACGTCACCCCCTGTCAATTGTGCCTTATGTATATACATCACAACAAAGGCCACAGCATCACCCCCTGTTAACTGTGCCTTATATATATGCATCACAACAAAGGCCACAGCGTCACCCCCTGTCAACTGTTCCTTATATATATATATATATATATATATATATATATATATATATATATATATATATATATATACATCACAACAAAGGCCACAGCGTCACCCCCTGTCAACTGTGCCTTATATATATACCTGACAACAAAGGCCACAGCGTCACCCCCTGTGAACTGTGAGTTATATATATATATACATCACAACAAAGGCCACAGCGTCACCCCCTGTTAACTATGCCATATATATATATACATCACAACAAAGGCCACAGCGTCACCCCCAATCAACTGTGACATATATATATACATCACAACAAAGGCCACAGCGTCACCCCCTATCAACTGTGCCTTATATATATACATCACAACCAAGGTCACAGCGTCACACTCTGTCAACTGTGCCTTATTTATATACATCACAACAAAGGCCACAGCGTCACCCCTGTCAACTGTGCTATATATATATACATCACAACAACGGCCACAGCGTCACCCCCTGTTAACTATGCCATATATATATATACATCACAACAAAGGCCACAGCGTCACCCCCAGTCAACTGTGACATATATATATACATCACAACAAAGGCCACAGCGTCACCCCCTATCAACTGTGCCTTATATATATACATCACAACAAAGGTCACAGCGTCACCTCTTATCAACTGTGCCTTTTATATATATACATAACAACAAAGGTCATAGCGTCACCCCTGTAAATTGTGCCTTATATATATACATCACATTAAAGGCCACAGCATCACCCCTGTTAATTGTGCCTTATATATATGCATCACAACAAAGGCCACAGCGTTACCCCCTGTCAACTGTGCCATATATATATACATCACAACAAAGGCCACAGCGTCACCCCCTGTCAACTATGCCTTATATATATACATCACAACAAAGGTCATAACGTTACCCCTTATCAACTGTGCCTTTTATATATATACATCACAACAAAGGTCATAGCGTCACCCCCTGTCAATTGTGCCTTTTATATATATACATCACAACAAAGGTCATAGCGTCGCCCCTCTCAATTGTGCCTTATATATATACATCACAACAAAGGCCACAGCGTCACCCCTGTCAACTATGCCTTATATATATACATCACAACAAAGGCCACAACCTTACCCCTTATCGACTGTGCCTTTTATATATATACATCACAACAAAGGTCATAGCGTCGCCCCTGTCAATTGTGCCTTATATATATACATCACAACAAAGGCCACAGCATCACCCCCTGTTAACTGTGCCTTATATATATGCATCACAACAAAGGCCACAGCGTCACCCCTGTCAACTATGCCTTATACTTATACATCACAACAAAGGCCACAACGTTACACCTTATCAACTGTGCCTTTTATATATATATATATCACAACAAAAGTCATAACGTCACCCCCTGTCAATTGTGCCTTATGTATATACATCACAACAAAGGCCACAGCATCACCCCCTGTTAACTTTGCCTTATATATATGCATCACAACAAAGGCCACAGCGTCACCCCCTGTCAACTGTTCCTTATATATATATATATATATATATATATATATATATATATACATCACAATAAAGGCCACAGCGTCACCCCCTGTCAATTGTGCCTTATATATATACCTGACAACAAAGGCCACAGCGTCACCCCCTGTGAACTGTGAGTTATATATATATATACATCACAACAAAGGCCACAGCGTCACCCCCTGTTAACTATGCCATATTTATATATATACATCACAACAAAGGCCACAGCGTCACCCCCAGTCAACTGTGACATATATATATACATCACAACAAAGGCCACAGCGTCACCCCCTATCAACTGTGCCTTATATATATACATCACAACAAAGGTCACAGCGTCACACTCTGTCAACTGTGCCTTATTTATATACATCACAACAAAGGCCACAGCGTCACCCCTGTCAACTGTGCTATATATATATACATCACAACAACGGCCACAGCGTCACCCCCTGTCAACTAAGCCTTATATATATACATCACAACAAAGGCCACAACGTTACCTCTTATCAACTGTGCCTTTTATATATATACATAACAACAAAGGTCATAGCGTCACCCCTATAAATTGTGCCTTATATATATACATCACATTAAAGGCCACAGCATCACCCCTGTTAATTGTGCCTTATATATATGCATCACAACAAAGGCCACAGCGTTACCCCCTGCCAACTGTGCCTTATATATATACATCACAACAAAGGCCACAGCGTCACCCCCTGTCAACTATGCCTTATATATATACATCACAACAAAGGTCATAATGTTACCCCTTATCAACTGTGCCTTTTATATATATACATCACAACAAAGGTCATAGCGTCACCCCCTGTCAATTGTGCCTTTTATATATATACATCACAACAAAGGTCATAGCGTCGCCCCTCTCAATTGTGCCTTATATATATACATCACAACAAAGGCCACAGCGTCACCCCTGTCAACTATGCCTTAAATATATACATCACAACAAAGGCCACAACCTTACCCCTTATCGACTGTGCCTTTTATATATATACATCACAACAAAGGTCATAGCGTCGCCCCTGTCAATTGTGCCTTATATATATACATCACAACAAACGCCACAGCGTCACCCCTGTCAACTACGCCTTATACTTATACATCACAACAAAGGCCAAAACGTTACACCTTATCAACTGTGCCTTTTATATATATACATCACAACAAAAGTCATAACGTCACCCCCTGTCAATTGTGCCTTATATATATACATTACATTAAAGGCCACAGCATCACCACTGTTAATTGTGCCTTATATATATGCATCACAACAAAGGCCACAGCGTTACCCCCTGTCAACTGTGCCATATATATATACATCACAACAAAGGCCACAGCGTCACCCCCCTGTCAACTATGCCTTATATATATACATCACAACAAAGGTAATAACGTTACCCCTTATCAACTGTGCCTTTTATATATATACATCACAACAAAGGTCATAGCGTCACCCCCTGTCAATTGTGCCTTTTATATATATACATCACAACAAAGGTCATAGCGTCGCCCCTCTCAATTGTGCCTTATATATATATATCACAACAAAGGCCACAACTTCACCCCTGTCAACTATGCCTTATATATATACATCACAACAAAGGCCACAACCTTACCCCTTATCGACTGTGCCTTTTATATATATACATCACAACAAAGGTCATAGCGTCGCCGCTGTCAATTGTGCCTTATATATATACATCACAACAAAGGCCACAGCATCACCCCCTGTTAACTGTGCCTTATATATATGCATCACAACAAAGGCCACAGCGTCACCCCTGTCACTATGACCTTATACTTATAATACATCACAACAAAGGCCACAGCGTTCACCCCTGTTAACTATGCCATATATATATATATACATCACAACAAAGGCCACAGCGTCACCCCCTAGTCAACTGTGACATATACTATATACATCACAACAAAGGCCACAGCGTCACCCCCTATTTCAACTGTGCCTATATATATATACATCACAACAAAGGTCACAGCGTCACACTCTGTCAACTGTGCCTTATTTATATACATCACAACAAAGGCCACAGAGTCACCCCCTCGTCAACTGTGCTATATATATATACATCACAAACAACGGCCACATCGTCACCCCCTGTAACTAGTGCCTTATATATATACATCACAACAAAGGCCACAACGTTACCTCTTATCAACTGTGCCTTTTATATATATACATAACAACAAAGGTCATAGCGTCACCCCTGTAAATTGTGCCTTATATATATACATCACATTAAAGGCCACAGCATCACCCCCTGTTAATTGTGCCTTATATATATGCATCACAACAAAGGCCACAGCGTACCCCCCTGTCAACTGTGCCATATATATATACATCACAACAAAGGCCACAGCGTCACCCCCTGTCAACTATGCCTTATATATATACATCACAACAAAGGTCATAACGTTACCCCTTATCAACTGTGCCTTTTATATATATACATCACAACAAAGGTCATAGCGTCACCCCCTGTCAATTGTGCCTTTTATATATATACATCACAACAAAGGTCATAGCGTCGCCCCTCTCAATTGTGCCTTATATATATACATCACAACAAAGGCCACAGCGTCACCCCTGTCAACTATGCCTTAAATATATACATCACAACAAAGGCCACAACCTTACCCCTTATCGACTGTGCCTTTTATATATATACATCACAACAAAGGTCATAGCGTCGCCCCTGTCAATTGTGCCTTATATATATACATCACAACAAAGGCCACAGCATCACCCCCTGTTAACTGTGCCTTATATATATGCATCACACCAAAGGCCACAGCGTCACCCCTGTCAACTATGCCTTATACTTATACATCACAACAAAGGCCACAAGGTTACCTCTTATCAACTGTGCCTTTTATATATATACATAACAACAAAGGTCATAGCGTCACCCCTGTAAATTGTGCCTTATATATATACATCACATTAAAGGCCACAGCATCACCCCTGTTAATTGTGCCTTATATATATGCATCACAACAAAGGCCACAGCGTTACCCCCTGTCAACTGTGCCATATATATATACATCACAACAAAGGCCACAGCGTCACCCCCTGTCAACTATGCCTTATATATATACATCACAACAAAGGTCATAACGTTACCCCTTATCAACTGTGCCTTTTTATATATATACATCACAACAAAGGTCATAGCGTCACCCCCTGTCAATTGTGCCTTTTATATATATACATCACAACAAAGGTCATAGCGTCGCCCCTCTCAATTGTGCCTTATATATATGCATCACAACAAAGGCCACAGCGTCACCCCTGTCAACTATGCCTTAAATATATACATCACAACAAAGGCCACAACCTTACCCCTTATCGACTGTGCCTTTTATATATATACATCACAACAAAGGTCATAGCGTCGCCCCTGTCAATTGTGCCTTATATATATACATCACAACAAAGGCCACAGCATCACCCCCTGTTAACTGTGCCTTATATATATGCATCACACCAAAGGCCACAGTGTCACCCCTGTCAACTATGCCTTATACTTATACATCACAACAAAGGCCACAACGTTACACCTTATCAACTGTGCCTTTTATATATATATATCACAACAAAAGTCATAACGTCACCCCCTGTCAATTGTGCCTTATGTATATACATCACAACAAAGGCCACAGCATCACCCCCTGTTAACTTTGCCTTATATATATGCATCACAACAAAGGCCACAGCGTCACCCCCTGTCAACTGTTCCTTATATATATATATATATATATATATATATATACATCACAACAAAGGCCACAGCGTCACCCCCTGTGAACTGTGCCTTATATATATACCTGACAACAAAGGCCACAGCGTTACCCCCTGTGAACTGTGCCTTATATATATATATACATCACAACAAAGGCCACAACGTGTTGTATCCCGTATTTTTTAACGTCAGATTATTTGCTGAGATGGGACCCACACATCGATATTTTTTTGGGACATCTGAAAATTCAGATGAATCACATATGAGAAGTTAAACACAACTCAAGAAGGACCCTTGGGCCAAATCAAGGTGGAAGTCCTCCAAACGAATATGTTAAGAAAATGTTGTCGGGTGATCTGACTTCAAGGGGCAAAAACGGTATTATAAGTTTGGAATTTGGAAAAGTACCAAGAACTAGAAGTTGTAGATAATTGAATTAGCTTTCCAACCATAGGTCGTGGGTCCCCAGGTGACGTCGGTACAAGGGGATATGAACGTTTTAAGGTCGAAAGGTCAGTGGGCTAGGCCCAACTCGGGACCAAACCGAGTTGGCCCAAAAAAATCAAAAACAATAATAAGGCCCAAATTTGTGAGGCCCAACCGGCCATGGTTATGGCCCAAGCCCATATTACATAAAATTTGGTCAATAAATAAGATGACTAAGTCATCTTTATCACACAACCTCTAGAATATTCAAGAAGTTGAAGAACAAGAAAGAGAAGGAGAAAAGTTGAAGGCCATTTCGGCCAAGATCAAATTTCCAAGGAAACATTGATAAAAATTCTTCAAAAATCATTTTCTACCAAGTAAAGGGTGATTAACAAGGTGGAGTTGTTTTTGGAGCAAGAAAAATTCAAAATCATACAAATTGTCAAGTTGTAGTCAAGTGAGAAGTTGAAGAAGAAAGGTGAGTTTTGATCTTGTTTTATGTGTTATATATGGTATATATGTGTTGTAGTATGCTAAAATGGATGAAATTCATGAAGGAGAGAAATATAGTACATGGCCGTGTGTATGTATATATGTGTAGGAGTCATGCTTCAATTATTTTAATTAGTGTTTGGTTGTTATTGTTGTGAATGATATGTGGAAAATGGAAGTTGAATGAATTTTGAGAAGTTGTAGTGTGTATGTTGGTGTTGGCCGTGTGGTTATGGTGAAAAAATGGAAGAGAATGAGTTAATTTTATTTAGTATACTGTTGTTGGAATATAGATTATGAGGTTGTTATTGTTTTCATTAAAGTTAGAAAGTTTTTGGAAGAAGTAGTAAGTTGATTGAATATGGATGTTGTTAGTATTGTTGTTGTTGGAATTGTGGTTGATATTTTGGCCGGGTTTGAATTCCCGGGATTGTTGTTGATTGAAATTAGCCAAGTTAAACTTGGTGGGATGGAGTATTTATAGGGGAAGTGCTGCCGAAATTTCGGTAGCCAAATGTTTCCTTAAGAATTCAACTCTAAGTACCCTAATAAGAGTTTTGGTAAAAATGACCAATTTGCAGATTTTGACGAGATTGCGACGTGAATTTGGAATAGCAAAAGGAGCGGAAAGAGGTATGTAAGGCTTCACTCTTCTTTCTATGGCATGTCATAGATGTAATAAGTCGGGTACGAGCCTCGGGGACAACCCTAGCCCCCGAAATCCGCACCTAAAGTTTTCCACTTTTTGTTCAATAGAATTGAACTAGAAAGTGTGCAAATGATGGAAAGACCTCTTAAACCCTTAGAACTTGCATAAGTGGGACCCGATTACCCTAGGACCCTCACAAGTAATGACATGACACGTAATATATGTAAATCATATACGTCACCCCATCCGGCCCGAGGTGGGCCCGCTACTCTCGGATATTTCCTTACAGTCTTGCTTGACTTACTTGAAGTGAATCCAAAGGGAACCTTTGATCCCGATTTCGATACCAAATGATAAATACTATGACTCCTCTAACGAGGGCACTTCCATGACGATAATGATAACAATGATGTTGGATAAGAGAATATGCCTATGATACGTACTACCGGAACGACTCTATGACTAAGATGACTAAGCTAAGTATCTTATGTAAACATGAAAATGATAAACTAATTTTTGAATCATATTTATATTTCCTAGCTATGACTTTATTTTCTAAAAGATTTCAAAGTCTATGAACTGTCATATATGATGCCCCGATTTCATTCTACGTTTACTTTAATATTATTCCCCGTTGGTAGTCTCACCATAAAATACTCGTTCCTTCAAGGTGAGACAAAGCGATCACGAGTATTCTATAATATAATTGGAGGTCACCGACCTTACGTCACTCCGATGACTACATGATTCTTCTTTGGGCTTTCCTGCGTGCCTATGAGACATATGTATATAGGATACGTAAATGCATATAAGACATGTAAATGTATGTAAGATATGTGTATATATTTTTTTAAAACATGCACATGACGAAAGAGCTAGAGCGCTATAGACGCTGATGTACCTACACGACACACGTATATGTATATGATAAAAGAGCTAGAGCGCTATAGACGCTGATATATGTACATGATATATGCATGTGTATAAGGGGAAAATGGAGGTAAGGGCAGAGCGTTATGAACGCATATCCACCTGATCAGTTGGCATTACATGATATGATATCGTCCCGGACGCGGGATGCCCGGACGCGGGATGTGTATATTTATGGTTAAATGGATCGGCTGCCGACGCCTCGGCAATATGAGATGTCCTATTTTATATGTATATGTATATGAACAAGGAAAGATTCTTAAAGGAAAGCTAAGTACGCATAGCACCTGCCAAGGGTATATATATATACATGTTATGTTTCTATCCCAGGTCATGTGTTGTAACTCTCTTATGTCATTATACATAATTCATATTTTCTGTATATTACTATTCATGCCTTACATACTCGGTACACTATTCGTACTGACGTCCCTTCTTGTGGACGCTGCGTTTCATGCCGCGCAGGTCAGCAGACAGGCGGATTTGATCCTTAGAAGCTCTACCAGCAGTGTTGACAGTGCTCCAGTTATTCCGGAGCCTCACTTCCTTGGTACTATTTTGTGTATATATATTCGGGCATGGCAGTACTCAGCCCTTTCTATGTATAAGTGTACTACGTCTAGAGGCTCGTAGACAGATATGTACAGTCAGTTAAGTATAGTTAGGTATATGGTGTTTTGGCATGCTAATGTTGATGTATAAGTGATAACGAAGTTTATTAGTCTATGTTCAGAATGACGCCGCTAATGTTAATGTTCAAAAAAAAAATGGCTCTGTTTACATGGCTTGCTAAGAGGTAAAGGTAAAACGATAGACAAGGGGTGCTCGGTACAAGTATCGGGTACTCGTCACGGCCCCTAGACGGGTCATGACAAAAGTGGTATCAGAGCAGTTCGGTCCTAGGAGTTTGTCTACGAGCCGTGTCCAGTAGAGTCTTGTTTGTGGGTGTGTAGCGCGCCACACTTATAAACAGGAGGCTACAGGGCATTTAGGAAATGTGACCTTCTTTGCATTCTGAAATCGTGCGATAGAGCTAAGTTGCCAGGCTTCCATATTCCTTTTCCTAAACCTGTGTTATGGTTTCAGTAATGCCGCCGAAGAAAAAGGCTACGATGGCCGAGAAAGCCAAGGGGGTGGCGGCCAGCAGAGTTGAACGGGAGCTAGAAGAAGAAGAATCTCATAATGAGGCTCCCCCTCAGACTGTTCCTGCTCCCCCTGCACCAGCAGAGCAGGAAAGAGTTCCAGCTCCAGCCCCCGCACCTCCAGTTCCACCGCCAGCAGTTTCGGGCCAGCAGATGGCAGAAGCCATCCAGTTATTAACCCAGCTCGTTGCCGCACAGGCTCAACGTCAAGATGTAGACCTGGGAGGCAGAGCGTTAAGTGCAAGGGCCCGCGACTTTATCACCCTGAAGCCTCCAGAGTTTTATGGATCAAAACCAGAGGAGGACCCGCAGAGTTTTATAGATGAGATGCTGAGGACTCTGGGGATCATACATGCTTCAGATATGGAGTCCGTAGAGTTGGCTTCATACAGGCTGCGGGATGTGGCAGTTCTGTGGTACAGTAGTTGGATATCATCGAGGGGAGCAAATGCACCCCCTCCGGTTTGGCAGGAGTTCACTGAGGCGTTCCTGCGACATTTCCTACCGCCAGAGGTTCGACGGGCTCGAGCCGATATGTTCTTGAACCTGAGACAAGGAAATATGAGCGTTCGAGAATACAACCTCCGTTTTAATTCATTAGCCAGGTATGCCCCAGCCATGATAGCGGATAAGGGACATCATGTACACCGATTTGTGAGTGGGCTAGGGCCACATTTGGTTAAGGAATGTTTGACAGCTTCACTCCAGGACGGGATGACTATTACTCGAATCCAGGCCCACGCCCAAAATCTGGAGGAACAATATCAGCCACGGCGAGAGGAGCGTTACCCAGATAAGGGTTCCAGAAAAAGGGGCAGGTTTTCCAGGACTAGAAGCGAGTACAGAGGGGGACAGGAACAAGAGCTATTCAGGCATTCAGAACAACCGGCGGCCAGTGCACCGCCTCGATTTACGGATATGGGACTTGACCGTTCTACTCACTCACGACCAGATCAGGGTACTAAGGCGTCAGGATCCCAGTATAGAGCTGATTCTAGCAGGATGATGCCACCCCCGCCACGGTGTGTGCGATGTGGTAGACCACATTCTGGAGAGTGTCGCGCAGGTACAGGTGCATGTTATACTTGTGGGCGGGTTGGCCATTTGATGCGTGATTGCCCACTGAGGTATGAGGGAGACCAAGCCCAGCCCGCCGGGTCCGCGGTTGGTTCATCGTCGACCGTACGCCCTCTTGGACAGACTTCCCAAGCTCCAGCGGGCCGCGGCCGAGGTAGAGCAAGGACACCTAGTTCAGCTGGTCCTCCGCACCGCCTATATGCATTGACAAGACGACAGGACCCTGAGCCTTCCGCAGACGCGGCCACAGGTACTTTTTCGGCACCTTCTATGATGTGTATGTTAATTGATTCGGATTCTATCCTATCCTACGTTGCCTTTCTATTGCTGATCATATTAAGAATTCAGAAATTAGGACGAAAGGTAGCCATACGCACAGGTAAAAAGACGAATACTAGAGATTGCGGAGGTTAGAACCGTAAATAAAAGAAGAGATGTGTTACGCGGCGTTTCGAAAACTGCTAAGACCCCAACTCATTCCATAATATGTGATATAAGTAGTGCGAGGGAGTGGGGGCGAAAATACTAACGCTAAGACGCTGAAATGCACTAAAGTTTCAAGGTTAAGCGTGCTAGGGTGAGAGTAATTTCATGATGGGTGACCCCCTGGGAAATATGCTGAAATTTTCACAAATGTGGGAACAAGAGACGAATGTGAAGCTAGGTATTCCAATGTAAATTAGAGTGTGTGGAGTGGTTACAAACCCTATAAAAGTCATGTAGGCTGAGACGGACAAGACTAACGGAAGAGGAGAAAGCGTGACAGAAAGGGGACTTATTAACGTAGGGCCAACGTTCAGAGCTTACTCAATGGACATACGACATAAAAGCGACCTAAGCGACATGTGAGATGTATACGAAGGAGACCTCCCCGAAGTATTATGATACACAATGAGGCCAGTTTAACATTCGAGGACGAATGTTCTAAAGGGGGGGAGAATGTTGTATCCCGTATTTTTGAACGTCAGATTATTTGCTGAGATGGGACCCACACATCGATATTTTTTTGGGACATCTGAAAATTCAGATGAATCACATATGAGAAGTTAAACACAACTCAAGAAGGACCCTTGGGCCAAATCAAGTTGGAAGTCCTCCAAACGAATATGTTAAGAAAACGTTGTCGGGTGATCTGACTTCAAGGGGCAAAAACGGTATTATAAGTTTGGAATTTGGAACAGTACCAAGAGCTAGAAGTTGTAGATAATTGAATTAGCTTTCCAACCATAGGTCGTGGGTCCCCAGGTGACGTCGGTACAAGGGGATATGAACGTTTTAAGGTCGAAAGGTCAGTGGGCTAGGCCCAACTCGGGACCAAACCGAGTTGGCCCAAAAAAATCAAAAACAATAATAAGGCCCAAATTTGTGAGGCCCAACCGGCCATGGTTATGGCCCAAGCCCATATTACATAAAATTTGGTCAATAAATAAGATGACTAAGTCATCTTTATCACACAACCTCTAGAATATTCAAGAAGTTGAAGAACAAGAAAGAGAAGGAGAAAAGTTGAAGGCCATTTCGGCCAAGATCAAATTTCCAAGGAAACATTGATAAAAATTCTTCAAAAATCATTTTCTACCAAGTAAAGGGTGATTAACAAGGTGGAGTTGTTTTTGGAGCAAGAAAAATTCAAAATCATACAAATTGTCAAGTTGTAGTCAAGTGAGAAGTTGAAGAAGAAAGGTGAGTTTTGATCTTGTTTTATGTGTTATATATGGTATATATGTGTTGTAGTATGCTAAAATGGATGAAATTCATGAAGGAGAGAAATATAGTACATGGCCGTGTGTATGTATATATGTGTAGGAGTCATGCTTCAATTATTTTAATTAGTGTTTGGTTGTTATTGTTGTGAATGATATGTGGAAAATGGAAGTTGAATGAATTTTGAGAAGTTGTAGTGTGTATGTTGGTGTTGGCCGTGTGGTTATGGTGAAAAAATGGAAGAGAATGAGTTAATTTTATTTAGTATGCTGTTGTTGGAATATAGATTATGAGGTTGTTATTGTTTTCATTAAAGTTAGAAAGTTTTTGGAAGAAGTAGTAAGTTGATTGAATATGGATGTTGTTAGTATTGTTGTTGTTGGAATTGTGGTTGATATTTTGGCCGGGTTTGAATTCCCGGGATTGTTGTTGATTGAAATTAGCCAAGTTAAACTTGGTGGGATGGAGTATTTATAGGGGAAGTGCTGCCGAAATTTCGGTAGCCAAATGTTTCCTTAAGAATTCAACTCTAAGTACCCTAATAAGAGTTTTGGTAAAAATGACCAATTTGCAGATTTTGACGAGATTGCGACGTGAATTTGGAATAGCAAAAGGAGCGGAAAGAGGTATGTAAGGCTTCACTCTTCTTTCTATGGCATGTCTTAGATGTAATAAGTCGGGTACGAGCCTCGGGGACAACCCTAGCCCCCGAAATCCGCACCTAAAGTTTTCCACTTTTTGTTCAATAGAATTGAACTAGAAAGTGTGCAAATGATGGAAAGACCTCTTAAACCCTTAGAACTTGCATAAGTGGGACCCGATTACCCTAGGACCCTCACAAGTAATGACATGACACGTAATATATGTAAATCATATACGTCACCCCATCCGGCCCGAGGTGGGCCCGCTACTCTCGGATTTTTCCTTACAGTCTTGCTTGACTTACTTGAAGTGAATCCAAAGGGAACCTTTGATCCCGATTTCGATACCAAATGATAAATACTATGACTCCTCTAACGAGGGCACTTCCATGACGATAATGATAACAATGATGTTGGATAAGAGAATATGCCTATGATACGTACTACCGGAACGACTCTATGACTAAGATGACTAAGCTAAGTATCTTATGTAAACATGAAAATGATAAACTAATTTTTGAATCATATTTATATTTCCTAGCTATGACTTTATTTTCTAAAAGATTTCAAAGTCTATGAACTGTCATATATGATGCCCCGATTTCATTCTACGTTTACTTTAATATTATTCCCCGTTGGTAGTCTCACCATAAAATACTCGTTCCTTCAAGGTGAGACAAAGCGATCACGAGTATTCTATAATATAATTGGAGGTCACCGACCTTACGTCACTCCGATGACTACATGATTCTTCTTTGGGCTTTCCTGCGTGCCTATGAGACATATGTATATAGGATACGTAAATGCATATAAGACATGTAAATGTATGTAAGATATGTGTATATATTTTTTTAAAACATGCACATGACGAAAGAGCTAGAGCGCTATAGACGCTGATGTACCTACACGACACACGTATATGTATATGATAAAAGAGCTAGAGCGCTATAGACGCTGATATATGTACATGATATATGCATGTGTATAAGGGGAAAATGGAGGTAAGGGCAGAGCGTTATGAACGCATATCCACCTGATCAGTTGGCATTACATGATATGATATCGTCCCGGACGCGGGATGCCCGGACGCGGGATGTGTATATTTATGGTTAAATGGATCGGCTGCCGACGCCTCGGCAATATGAGATGTCCTATTTTATATGTATATGTATATGAACAAGGAAAGATTCTTAAAGGAAAGCTAAGTACGCATAGCACCTGCCAAGGGTATATATATATATACAGGTTATGTTTCTATCCCAGGTCATGTGTTGTAACTCTCTTATGTCATTATACATAATTCATATTTTCTGTATATTACTATTCATGCCTTACATACTCGGTACACTATTCGTACTGACGTCCCTTCTTGTGGACGCTGCGTTTCATGCCGCGCAGGTCAGCAGACAGGCGGATTTGATCCTTAGAAGCTCTACCAGCAGTGTTGACAGTGCTCCAGTTATTCCGGAGCCTCACTTCCTTGGTACTATTTTGTGTATATATATTCGGGCATGGCAGTACTCAGCCCTTTCTATGTATAAGTGTACTACGTCTAGAGGCTCGTAGACAGATATGTACAGTCAGTTAAGTATAGTTAGGTATATGGTGTTTTGGCATGCTAATGTTGATGTATAAGTGATAACGAAGTTTATTAGTCTATGTTCAGAATGACGCCGCTAATGTTAATGTTCAAAAAAAAAATGGCTCTGTTTACATGGCTTGCTAAGAGGTAAAGGTAAAACGATAGACAAGGGGTGCTCGGTACAAGTATCGGGTACTCGTCACGGCCCCTAGACGGGTCATGACACAACGTGGTATCAGACCCAGCCCCGTGGCCCGCGACTGGCACCCTACCTGGGTACCCAGACCAAATCGCATATTCGATACCAAATCCAAACTTATTTCAGAATTTTACAAAATCATAGCAAACATAGGTTATATCAAAATATGTCTTAAGCGGTCGCACAAATCAGAGTGTCATATCAAATACAAACTGAGCGGCGGAATGGCCATCGCCGGTCAAAAGCGCAAATATAAGCATAAGGGCCATTTAGGGCCATCATAACAAACAGACCGCTTTAAGACCAAAAAACAAAATCGACAAACATACATAGGACCCTCGCCCCACATATATGACTACAGGCCTCTACGAACTCAAAACAAAGACAGATGGCGAGACAGGGCCCCGCCGTACCCAAATAGTCAAATGTACAGAATGCACACACAACAGGGGGTATGTACCAAAAGTTAGGCTCCAGATCAAGGGGAGCGCTTCAACACAGCAGAATGAGTAGCCTAAACCGGAGGATCTCCCAAACGAGCTTCTGTACCTGCGGGCATGAAACGCAGCCCCCCAAAGAGAGGGGGTCAGTACGAAATATGTACTGAGTATGTAAAGCACGGAGTACAGATATATGAACCAAACTGAAAGCAAATCAAAAGACAAAGTAGAGAACAAACCGGAGTGTCAAAATCCGTATCAAACCATATACATATACATAATGCAGGCGAAAATCATGCAAAGCTCAAGAACGTGGTCGCCACTCCGACACTGGCGCCACACACAGCATAACACCAGAAGGTTTCAAATCTCCGTACATCCCCGAACACAAACATAATCATAGGTGAGCGTATCGCATCACGAGCCATATCACAGCATAACTCCAAACGGAACCCGGCCCTATGGCGAAGCCTCGGGAACCGTAACACAGCATACGGCCGAATTTGTCATAAGGCGCACGAATCAAAACCGGCCCGGGAACCGGTGAACGAAGTCATAATAAGGCACGAGCGGAGTCGTGAGCAAACAAATGCAAATCATACTTCAAAATAGTCTTCAAAACATAATAGTTTCACAAATCGTTCCATAGTACAAAATAATCGAATACTTAGTCGATATAAGGTTTAATTTCACAAAACGTTTCCAAAATAGTACGTATAGTTCAAAACATAACTTGGCGCATCGTAATGTTCAAAACATACCCCGTAGGAGGAAGTTCCAAAAATCAGAAGTAGTATATCCAACTCTATTCACAAAGATAGCCCAATGAGGGAAATAGGGCGTTTCGGGGTAGCGGGCCCACCTCGAGTCAAAGTGAGGTGGCTAACATATTTTTACAAACATTTATATGCCAAAGGTCATACATAATCGTTTCTAGGTTACCCGACCACATTTCGATAGGTTTCGGACGAGTGGTGGCATTCTAGCCAAAATAGAGCCCTTAGGCTTCAATTGAATTGAATGAATAGTAACTTTTCTGTGGATCGGGTTTCGAGGAGCAGAAATGCTCCGGAAGTTCCAATATTCGCCTAGGATACTAGGACATGCCAAATGAAGGAGTAGGGAACTTTACATACCTCACAGATGTCGTATGCTCTCCCAAAAGTCCAGTCCCGTTTCGCCTGAAATCTGCAAATGGCCAAAGTTACCAATTGAGATTCTTAGGCTAAAAATGCCATTAACTTCATTTTTGCTTACCGAAATTTCGGCAGCATTTCCCCTATAAATCAAACATCCCCGAGACTTAGCTCGGCTCAAAATATATCAATAACAACAGCCCACACATCAACAAACAACACAAGCAATAATCAAACCACTCTAGGTTCAAAGTTCAACTTTATTACTTAAGTTGGCAACTTTCATTCAAACTTCCAAAACTCCAATTCTATATCTACATAATTGTATTCATTTCCTCATTCAAACTTATACAATCATATCCTAACTACAATCCAAGCCAAACACGAAATTTCCCCAAAATCCATTACTTTCCATAATTCTTCAAAACATCAAAAATTCACGACGAACATTCTAACTCACGTCGTTTCATTCCGAATTCATTAACATCATTATAAATTCATATTTAAAGTCTCTAGCACCCTAAATATACAATGATATACATAATGATACCAAAGGTATACGCTTTCCGATAATATCCGAAATCATTTTCCAACGCCAATTTAATTCATCAATCAATCATTTACGACACAAGGATCACAACAACACATTATGCCAACTAAACAAGATCAAATTCATATTCCTTCTTCCTCCTAGGGCACACGGCCACAACACCAAGTATACATACACCCACGGTTTCGCACACACATTAAAACTACGAAATTCTCGTCTATTCTCAATCATTAACACATTCATACCAATTCTATAACATTAGAGGGGCAAAATTCTTACCTTTTCTTGAATTTCCGACTTGTCGCAAACGAGGTTCTTGTGCCAAACTAATTATACCCCGTTGAAGAGGGCCTTGAGTACTTCACAACTATGGGAAGAACAAGAATTTTTGCTTAACAACAAAGCTTGCAAAATCTTTCTTTCTCCTTTTCTCTCCTTCGGCCGAGAGCTCTCTTTTGAGTCAAAGTGGAAATGTGATTTTTTCTTGACAAATCCTAAGTGTGAAGTGATATATATCCAATTGTATAAGTCATGTGCTCAACACATGACATTAAAAATGGGTTGGGCTTTGGCCTTTGGCCGGCCCCTTCAAGAATTCTTGGGCCTCATTTGTGTTATATTTTTCTTGGCCCAATTCATAAAACGTCCCGTTTTGTAATTCCCGAAACTAATTTCCGAAATTCCAAATTTACCCTCGGCCTTCCCCGATGTCTTAACATTAAAGATTCCATAACCAACATAGTCATATTCACAAAAATCAAATCATATCCTTACAACACACAAGTCGTAATTATTTCTCGATTTTCAATCATACGAAAAACACGGGACATAACATTCTCCCCCCCTTAAGAACATTCGTCCCCGAATGTTAAATAAATCTTATGAAGACTCACAAACATAACGGGAAAACCATCTTTATAAATAGCACACATGGTCCATCCGTTCATTGGTACAATAAATACAAAAGTCTAGATTACAAGAGGCGTAGGGAATAAATGGGGGTATCGCTTCTTCATCTCATCCTCCGCCTCCCAAGTCATCTCTTCCCGGTTATTATTGCGCCATAGAACTTTGACAGAAGGCACCTCCTTAGTGCGCAATCTCCTCACCTGACGATCCAGAATAGCCACCGGCTGCTCGTCATAAGACAACTGCTCCGTCACCTGAAGATCATCTACTGGGAATATCCTGGAAAGATTACCATTACCCTTCCGCCACATAGATACATGAAACACTGGGTGCACGGCCTCCAAATCGGATGGCAAGTGTAGCTCGTAGGCGACTGCGCCTATCCTCCGAACAATCTGGTATGGCCCGATGTACCGCGGGCTCAACTTACCCTTCTTGCCAAATCTCATAACGCCCTTCATGGGCGACACCTTCAGGAATACCCAGTCGCCAATCTAAAACTCCAACGGTCGACGTCGTCTATCAGCATAAGCTTTCAGTTGGCTCCGAGCAGCCAATAGTCGCTCCCGAATAAACTTCACCTTATCTACAGCTTCTTGGATCACATTTGGCCCAACCAACTTAGTCTCGCCGACGTCAAACCAACCAATAGGAGATCTACATCTCCTGCCATAAAGGGCCTCGTACGGGGCCATCTGAATGCTGGAGTGATAACTGCTATTGTAGGCAAACTCTATAAGCGGCACATGATCATCCCAGCTGCCCCTGAAACCAATAACGCAGGCCCGTCAGTCTGAGGATGAAAAGCTGTACTGAGGCTCACCTGAGTCCCTAATCCCTCCTGAAATGACCTCCAGAAATTATCTGTAAACTGGGCACCTCGGTCAGTAATAATACAGGGACTCCGTGAAGTCTGACTATCCCTCTGATATATAATCTGGCATAATCCTCAGCCGAATAAAGAGTCCGGACCGGAAGGAAAATGGGCTGAGTTCGTTAGCCTGTCCACAATAACCCAAATAGAGTCGTACCTGCGTAGAGTACGCGACAACCCAACAATGAAGTCCATATTAATCATCTCCCATTTCCAGGCTGGAATTTCCATCTCCTGTAGTAATCCACCGGGCTTCTGATGCTCGATCTTAACTTGTTGGCATTTTGGGCACTGACTAACAAACTCGGCAATATCTTTCTTCATGCCGTCCCACCAATACAAACAGCTGAGATCTCGATACATCTTAGTGGAACCAGGACCAACAGAATACCGTGCATGATGTGCCTCGCCCATAATCTACCGTCGTAAGCCCGCAATGCCCGGTACACAGAATCTGCCGTCGTATAATAATACTCCTTCAGGCGCGATTTCAAACTGGGTCTTTGTTTTATTAAGGGCCCACACGCTATCTTCTGTAACGGACAAACGCTTTCCAGACATCATAGCTAATGTCATTCCTTATCACACTACTGAGTTCCCTACCACATTATCGTAATCCCACTTCATACTGGACAGTTCACAGCAACGAATTCAAAATCATACCAAACACTTTACATCACGGATTCAAAACTAGGACCGGACGCCTAGCAGCATATCGAACGAACTCGTAATCGGAGGCAGACATACTAGACTATGGCAGACGGCTCATAGTCAAAATCAGAGGTACAGAAGTATGTCAGACAATTATGAGGTCGGAGTCAGACGTACCAAGGCGTATCAGACGAATTCGTAATCAGAATCAAACACACTGAAATATTCTGTCACCCCAAACGAACTCACAACCAGATCATCGTATTCAGACTCATTCAGACTCAACATACGTTGGTCGAGCTGAAAATTAACAACAGACGTCACACAAACACTTATCGAACACTTATCTTAAGCAGTCGCCCGTGCAGAACAGTCATATCAAAATCATAAAGGTGGCGGAATATACATCGCCCAAATGCACACACATGTACAAACTCATGGGCCATCTTGGCCATAGTAGCATACGGGCCGCTTAAGAAGGCGAAACAGATCCACATACGAACATACCGGAGATTTATCAGACAGATTCACAATCAGGGTCAGACGTACAGAATCAGATCGGACAGATTCGAAACCGGAATCAGCCGTACATAACTATATCACACAGAATCGTGACCAAAGTCAGACAGGCAGAAATGTATCGGACAGAGTCGAAATCAGAATCAGACATACCGAGATGTATCAGACAAACGCGTGATCAAAATCAGACGTGCAGAGGCATATCAGACAGGTTCGCATCCAGAGTCAGACATACAGAGATGTGTCAGACGGATTCGCAATCAGAACTAATCATGCAGAGGTATTTCAACCAAAATCAAATTCAGAACCAGATGTAGCAAGGTGTATCAAATGGGAACACAATCGAAGCCAGAGGCATAGAGGCGTAATAGATAGAGCCTTATCAAAATCGGGAGTGCAAAAGTATAGCTGATAGAATCCGAATTAGGATCAAATCACTCTTATTAAGGCTCCAATGATTCATGAAAAATTTCCCTTTATTTGTAAACTTATTCGCCAAGCTGTCACACAAATTGTCTTGCGTCTCGCGTATCAACTCTTTCAAAGATCCCACTTATTCACACTGATTATCTTTCATCTTTCCTACCCTCCATACTCATTTCCTCTTTCAGACATCGTCGTCCCAAACTAAGTTATAATGCAATTGGGGATTTTCTATCCCTTGACAACATTCGGATCGTCGCCCCCGCTTCGCCTCACGTATTCGGTGTAGTAAAACCTTTCGTCTACCACAACCTTGGTTGCCGGGACTCGGCTCTTATCCCACATGGGCACCAAACGAAAATCATACACCCACACATATACACATACACATACACATACACACATATGGATATATTTACTCATACTTTACTGACGAACGTCTCTGACTGTTATTCAAATTCGCTCAATTTCCCAAGCGGTGTTGTACCTTTTTTTTTTTTTTTTTTTTGCCCATTTAGTCCGCTTCGTTCTGCGCGACTCCTGCAAGGGCACTAATTACTCCACACATTCTCTTTTCCTTTAAATTACCCCAAATTTTCATTTATCTCTAGCATATTTACACTTGTGCAAAAATCTTGCATCACTTCCCAGGGGGGTCACCCATCCCAGAATTGCTCTGGCTTGAGCACGCTTAACCCTGAAACTTTCACGCATTTTGACGCGTTAGGGCTAATATAATTTCGTCGATCGCCACTCACGACCTTTGTCACGTAATTTAAGACAATTCGGGGTCTTAACAACTTTTCAATACGTCCCCGTAGCGGGTCCCACCCCGACCTACGAGAATTCTATTACTTTTTCTGACTTGGTGACTACCGTGGCGTTACTTGTAAATTCTCAACATATACCTCCATGCATACATATGTACTTCCAGACAGTCCACAAGTCTAAATTCGTATTCTACAAATTTCGTCTCCAAATAGTCGAGAGAAACTGACAGAATGTTACTGTAAGATATCTTCCAACCATCAGCACAAAAAGACTAGAGTCCGACGAACTTCGCGAAATCATCAAATGCCTAATTCACATAATTACCCCCACGGTTATACATATCTATATACTTAAGCCGAGAGCGAACCGCTAAATCCTCAACTACTTATCATACGGTTTGTATTCTTTCAGTTTGAGGAACCTTGCTCGTCGGACATTTTTTACCCTTCACATGGGTTGTGCTAAAACAAAATGGGGTTAGAACACATTTCTGGTCCCTCCAAATAAATTACGAATCTACTACTCGTACATATTTACTTGAGATAAAATTTTCCCCGCTAAAGGTAATGCTCCTTACAAATAACACGGAGGGTACCTTTAAATCCACCATAATAGGTTTATCATAATGGTATCGACCTTCAAGACAGGTTAAAAATTTATATCCCATTTCCCTTTTCATATTTCTAGAAAAATTTGGGCAAAGGTTCCTCTATATTTTTTTACTATCCCAAAACCTGTACACAGGAAATACCAACCGGGCCTCACAGGGCCACCACATATACGTACATACATATCACATCATATCACCTCATAGCCACACGGGCTAACAATTTCAAACAAAAATATAAATATGCCGAGGCTTACCTCACATGCCCAACTCGACTGCTCCAGCTACACTTTTCATATTTATTTCTCTTTTCGCTGCTTGACTTTATGTCTTAATCGTACTTCAGAATACCTTACCTAGCATACGTCTTTCGTAACATTTCTTACCAGATCATTATATAGCTTCCAATATCAGCAGTCATTGTCTTACGTCGACACCACTCTCCAGCTGCAATCAAGGGTTAGAGAAAAAAGGGGAATTCACTTCCTATAGCTGGCTCTATCGCACGATCTAAGATTCCAAAGAAGGTAACATCCTAAATGCCCTGTAGCTTCCTGTTTATAGATGTGGTGCACAACACATCGATAAACAAGACTCTACGAGACACGGCCTGTAGACATTCCGAGGACAAACTGCTCTGATACCACTTTTGTCATGACCCAGCCCCGTGGCCCGCGACTGGCACCCTACCTGGGTACCCAGACCAAATCGCATATTCGATACCAAATCCAAACTTATTTCAGAATTTTACAAAATCATAGCAAACATAGGTTATATCAAAATATGTCTTAAGCGGTCGCACAAATCAGAGTGTCATATCAAATACAAACTGAGCGGCGGAATGGCCATCGCCGGTCAAAAGCGCAAATATAAGCATAAGGGCCATTTAGGGCCATCATAACAAACAGACCGCTTTAAGACCAAAAAACAAAATCGACAAACATACATAGGACCCTCGCCCCACATATATGACTACAGGCCTCTACGAACTCAAAACAAAGACAGATGGCGAGACAGGGCCCCGCCGTACCCAAATAGTCAAATGTACAGAATGCACACACAACAGGGGGTATGTACCAAAAGTTAGGCTCCAGATCAAGGGGAGCGCTTCAACACAGCAGAATGAGTAGCCTAAACCGGAGGATCTCCCAAACGAGCTTCTGTACCTGCGGGCATGAAACGCAGCCCCCCAAAGAGAGGGGGTCAGTACGAAATATGTACTGAGTATGTAAAGCACGGAGTACAGATATATGAACCAAACTGAAAGCAAATCAAAAGACAAAGTAGAGAACAAACCGGAGTGTCAAAATCCGTATCAAACCATATACATATACATAATGCAGGCGAAAATCATGCAAAGCTCAAGAACGTGGTCGCCACTCCGACACTGGTGCCACACACAGCATAACAGCAGAAGGTTTCAAATCTCCGTACATCCCCGAACACAAACATAATCATAGGTGAGCGTATCGCATCACGAGCCATATCACAGCATAACTCCAAACGGAACCCGGCCCTATGGCGAAGCCTCGGGAACCGTAACACAGCATACGGCCGAATTTGTCATAAGGCGCACGAATCAAAACCGGCCCGGGAACCGGTGAACGAAGTCATAATAAGGCACGAGCGGAGTCGTGAGCAAACAAATGCAAATCATACTTCAAAATAGTCTTCAAAACATAATAGTTTCACAAATCGTTCCATAGTACAAAATAATCGAATACTTAGTCGATATAAGGTTTCATTTCACAAAACGTTTCCAAAATAGTACGTATAGTTCAAAACATAACTTGGCGCATCGTAATGTTCAAAACATACCCCGTAGGAGGAAGTTCCAAAAATCAGAAGTAGTATATCCAACTCTATTCACAAAGATAGCCCAATGAGAGAAATAGGGCGTTTCGGGGTAGCGGGCCCACCTCGAGTCAAAGTGAGGTGGCGAACATATTTTTACAAACATTTATATGCCAAAGGTCATACATAATCGTTTCTAGGTTACCCGACCACATTTCGATAGGTTTCGGACGAGTGGTGGCATTCTAGCCAAAATAGAGCCCTTAGGCTTCAATTGAATTGAATGAATAGTAACTTTTCTGTGGATCGGGTTTCGAGGAGCAGAAATGCTCCGGAAGTTCCAATATTCGCCTAGGATACTAGGACATGCCAAATGAAGGAGTAGGGAACTTTACATACCTCACAGATGTCGTATGCTCTCCCAAAAGTCCAGTCCCGTTTCGCCTGAAATCTGCAAATGGCCAAAGTTACCAATTGAGATTCTTAGGCTAAAAATGCCATTAACTTCATTTTTGCTTACCGAAATTTCGGCAGCATTTCCCCTATAAATCAAACATCCCCGAGACTTAGCTCGGCTCAAAATATATCAATAACAACAGCCCACACATCAACAAACAACACAAGCAATAATCAAACCACTCTAGGTTCAAAGTTCAACTTTATTACTTAAGTTGGCAACTTTCATTCAAACTTCCAAAACTCCAATTCTATATCTACATAATTGTATTCATTTCCTCATTCAAACTTATACAATCATATCCTAACTACAATCCAAGCCAAACACGAAATTTCCCCAAAATCCATTACTTTCCATAATTCTTCAAAACATCAAAAATTCACGACGAACATTCTAACTCACGTCGTTTCATTCCGAATTCATTAACATCATTATAAATTCATATTTAAAGTCTCTAGCACCCTAAATATACAATGATATACATAATGATACCAAAGGTATACGCTTTCCGATAATATCCGAAATCATTTTCCAATGCCAATTTAATTCATCAATCAATCATTTACGACACAAGGATCACAACAACACATTATGCCAACTAAACAAGATCAAATTCATATTCCTTCTTCCTCCTAGGGCACACGGCCACAACACCAAGTATACATACACCCACGGTTTCGCACACACATTAAAACTACGAAATTCTCGTCTATTCTCAATCATTAACACATTCATACCAATTCTATAACATTAGAGGGGCAAAATTCTTACCTTTTCTTGAATTTCCGACTTGTCGCAAACGAGGTTCTTGTGCCAAACTAATTATACCCCGTTGAAGAGGGCCTTGAGTACTTCACAACTATGGGAAGAACAAGAATTTTTGCTTAACAACAAAGCTTGGAAAATCTTTCTTTCTCCTTTTCTCTCCTTCGGCCGAGAGCTCTCTTTTGAGTCAAAGTGGAAATGTGATTTTTTCTTGATAAATCCTAAGTGTGAAGTGATATATATCCAATTGTATAAGTCATGTGCTCAACACATGACATTAAAAATGGGTTGGGCTTTGGCCTTTGGCCGGCCCCTTCAAGAATTCTTGGGCCTCATTTGTGTTATATTTTTCTTGGCCCAATTCATAAAACGTCCCGTTTTGTAATTCCCGAAACTAATTTCCGAAATTCCAAATTTACCCTCGGCCTTCCCCGATGTCTTAACATTAAAGATTCCATAACCAACATAGTCATATTCACAAAAATCAAATCATATCCTTACAACACACAAGTCATAATTATTTCTCGATTTTCAATCATACGAAAAACACGGGACATAACATATACATCACAACAAAGGCCACAGCGTCACCCCCAGTCAACTGTGACATATATATATACATCACAACAAAGGCCACAGCGTCACCCCCTATCAACTGTGCCTTATATATATACATCACAACAAAGGTCGCAGCGTCACACTCTGTCAACTGTGCCTTATTTATATATATCACAACAAAGGCCACAGAGTCACCCCCTGTCAACTGTGCTATATATATATACATCAGAACAACGGCCACATCGTCACCCCCTGTAAATTGTGCCTTATATATATACATCACAACAAAGGCCACAACGTTACCTCTTATCAACTGTGCCTTTTATATATATACATAACAACAAAGGTCATAGCGTCACCCCTGTAAATTGTGCCTTATATATATACATCACATTAAAGGCCACAGCATCACCCCTGTTAATTGTGCCTTATATATATGCATCACAACAAAGGCCACAGCGTTACCCCCTGTCAACTGTGCCATATATATATACATCACAACAAAGGCCACAGCGTCACCCCCTGTCAACTATGCATTATATATATACATCACAACAAAGGTCATAACGTTACCCCTTATCAACTGTGCCTTTTATATATATACATCACAATAAAGGTCATAGCGTCACCCCCCTGTCAATTGTGCCTTTTATATATATACATCACAACAAAGGTCATAGCGTCGCCCCTCTCAATTGTGCCTTATATATATACATCACAACAAAGGCCACAGCGTCACCCCTGTCAACTATGCCTTATATATATACATCACAACAAAGGCCACAACCTTACCCCTTATCGACTGTGCCTTTTATATATATACATCACAACAAAGGTCATAGCGTCGCCCCTGTCAATTGTGCCTTATATATATATATCACAACAAAGGCCACAGCATCACCCCCTGTTAACTGTGCCTTATATATATGCATCACACCAAAGGCCACAACGTCACCCCTGTCAACTATGCCTTATACTTATACATCACAACAAAGGCCACAACGTTACACCTTATCAACTGTGCCTTTTATATATATATATCACAACAAAAGTCATAACGTCACCCCCTGTCAATCGTGCCTTATGTATATACATCACAACAAAGGCCACAGCATCACCCCCTGTTAACTTTGCCTTATATATATGCATCACAACAAAGGCCACAGCGTCACCCCCTGTCAACTGTTCCTTATATATATATATATATATATTGTCACGACCCAGCCCCGTGGGCCGCGACTGGCACCCTACCTGGGTACCCAGACCAAATCGCATATTCATTTCCGAATCCAAACTTATTTCAGAATTTTCCAGAAGTTATATCAAACATAATTTATATCGAAAATATGTCTTAAGCGGTCATATCAAATCAAACTCAAACAAAGCGGCGGAATAGACCTCGCCGGTCAAAATACAAATATATACAAAGGGCCATTTGGGGCCATCATAACAAACAGACCGCCTTAAGACCAGATAACGGAATCAGACAAACACACATAGGACCCTCGCCCCACATATATGACTACAGGCCTCTACGAACTCAAAACAAAGACATATGGCGAGACAGGGCCCCGCCGTACCCAATAGTCAAATATATACAAAGCAAAAGAGTCTGTACCAAAAGTGGACTCCGGATCAAATAGGAGTACTCCGGAATAGCAAGAAGTGAAGCCTACTGCGGAGGATCACCGATATCTGCACCTGCGGGCATAAAACGCAGCCCCCCGAAGAAAGGGGGTCAGTACGAAATATGTACTGAGTATGTAAAGCACGGAGTACAGAATTATAGATCAAAACCGAAGCAAATCAAATGTCAAAGTGGGGTACAAACTGGTATGTCAAAATCTGTATCGCAATCATATACATGTATTTTATGTAAACAAAATCATGCAAACGCTTAAGAACGTGGTCGCCACTCCGACGCTGGCACCACACACAGCATAACACCAGAAGGTTTCGAATCTCCGTACATCCCCGAACATAATCATAATCATCGGTGAGCGTATCGCATCACGAGCCATATCACAGCATAACTCCAAACGGAACCCGGCCCTATGGCGAAGCCTCGGGAACCGTAACACAGCATACGGCCGAATTGTCATAAGGCGCACGAATCAAAACCGGCCCGGGAACCGGTGAACGAAGTCATAATAAGGCACGAGCGGAGTCGTGAGCAAACAAATGCAAATCGTATTTCAAAATAGTGTTTCAAAACAAAGTAAACTCATAAATCATATCCTATTACAAAATAGTCGAATACTTAGTCGACATAAGGTTTCGTTTTGCAAAACGATTCCAAAATGGTCCATATAGTTCAAAACCTGGATTAGTGCAGCGAATAGTCCAAACATACCCCGTGGAAGGATGTTCCAAAGATCAGAAGTGGTACGTTCAACTCTATTCTCAAAGATGGCCCGAAGGGCAAATCGGGCATTTTGGGGTAACGGACCCATCTCGAGTCGAAGTGAGGTGGCGAACATATTCTCTTTCGAGCAGTAATATGCCAAGGGTCATACACAATCATTTCTAGGTTACCCGACCACATTTCGACAGGTTTCGGATGAATAATGGCATTCTAGCCAAAAGGGAGCCTTTAGGCTTCAATAGGATTGAATGAATAGTAACTTTCCTGTGGATCGGGTTTCGAGGAGCAGAAATGCTCCGGAAGGTCTCATATTCAACTAACACACTAAGATATGCCAAATAAAGAAATGGGGAAGCTTTACATACCTCACAGACGTCGTAAGCCCTTCCAAAAGTCCAGTCCCGTTTCGTCAAAAATCTGCAATTGGTCAAAGTTACCAATTGAGATTCTTAGGCTTAAAAAATGCCTTTAACTCCAATTTTTGCCTACCGAAATTTCGGCAGCACTTCCCCTATAAATCTAACATCCCCGAGACTTAGCTCGGCTCCAAATACAACAACAACAACAGCCCACACATCAACAAACAACACAAACAACAATCAAGCCATTCTAGCTTCAAAATTCCACTTTGTTATCTAAGTTGGCAACTTCTATTCAAACTTTCAAAACTCCAATTCTACATCTACATAATTGTATTCATTTCCACATTCAAACTTATACAATCACAACCTAACTACAATTCAAGCCATACCCGAAATTACACCAAAATCCATTATGTTCCATAATTCTTCAAAACAATCAAAAGTTCACGACGAACATTCTAACTCACGTCGTTTCATCCCGAATTCATTAACATCATTATAAGTTCATATCTAAAGTATCTAGCACCCTAAATATACAATGATATACATAATGATACCAAGGGTATACGCTTTCCGATAATATCCAAAAATCATTTTTCAACGCCAAGTTCATTCACCAATTAATCATTTACGACATAAGGGTCACAACAACACATTATACCAACTTAAACAAAATCAATTCAAACCATTTCTTTCCTTCCATAACTCACGGCCAAACACACTACACACACACACCCACGACTTTCTATTTACGTTAAAATTACGGGATCTCCATCTACTTCCAATTCTTAACACATTCACATCAATTCTATAACATAAAAGGGGCAAAATTCTTACCTTTTCTTGAAAACCCGACTTGTCGAAAACGTCGTCCTCGTGCCAAACTATTTATACCACGTCGGAGAGCGTCTTGAGTACTCCACAAATATGTGAAAACTTTGAATTTTGGATCACTAACCAAGCTTGGGATTTTTTTTTTTTTTTTTTTTCTAGGTTCGGCCGAACCTCTCTTATGGGGTGTTCTTGATTTTTTTTTCTAATTTTGTGATAAGTCAAGAGTAATCCATGTATATCTACTTTAGGGGTCATGTGCATAGCACATGCCCCTTTAAAAATGGGCTTGGGCCACTACTATGGCCGGCCCCCCCTTCATTTGTTTGGGCTTCATTTGCATTGTAATTTCTTGGGCCCAATTCTTAAAATGCCCCGTTTTGAAATTCCCGAAACTAATTTACGAAGTTCCAAGTTTACCCTTGGCCTTTCCCGAGGTCTTAGCATTTAAAGATTTCACAACCAACATAGTCATATTCACAAAAATTAAATCATTTCCTTTTTAACACACAAATCGTAATTATTTCTCGATTTCCAATTATACGAAAACACGGGACATAACATTCTCCCCCCCTTAAGAACATTCGTCCCCGAATGTTAGATTAATCTTATAAGGTCTTATGATCAAGGCAGGAGTGTCCCTTTTTAATAATGACATACATAATTTATTTTGTCAATCAACACAACAAACTGAAAAAAAAGGAATTAGATTACCTGTGGATGTCGGGAACTAGTGGGGATATTTCTTCTTCATCTCGTCCTCCGCCTCCCAAGTCATCTCCTCCCGATTATTGTTGCGCCATAGGACTTTGACGGAGGGCACTTCTTTAGTGCGTAGTCTCCGCACCTGTCGATCCAGAATAGATATAGGCTGCTCGTCATAAGATAACTGCTCCGTCACCTGAATGTCATCTACTGGGAATATCCTGGCAGGATCACCAATACATTTCCGCAACATAGACACATGAAACACCGGGTGTACGGCCTCCAAGTCGGATGGTAAGTCTAGCTCATAGGCGACCTCGCCTATCTTTCGCACGATCTGATACGGTCCAATGTACCGGGGGCTCAGCTTACCCTTTTTACCGAATCTCATGACACCCTTCATGGGCGACACCTTCAGGAATACCCAGTCGCCAATCCGGAACTCTAACGGTCGACGTCGTCTATCTGCATAAGCTTTCTGTCGACTCTGAGCAGCCAATAATCGCTCTCGAATAAGCTTTACCTTATCTACAGCTTCCTGGATCACATCTGGCCCAATCAGCTTAGTTTCGCCCACGTCAAACCAACCAATAGGAGATCTGCATTTCCTGCCATACAGGGCTTCGTACGGAGCCATCTTGTCACGACCCAAACCCCGTGGGCCGCGACTAGTACCCTAACTGGGCACCCATACGTACCTACCTGATCGAACTCGAACCATACAGATTTTTTTTTTCAAAACAGAAGTACAGAAGTAGGCCGATACAAATACGGCGTGCGCGTAACATACATATATATATATACATATACCTGAACACACAGACATTTACAGATAAGCCGATAGGGCTAACATACAGACGGAACCCGTAACCCACACATCTATCTACAGGCCTCTACAGACATACAGAATCATATGACGGGACAGGGCCCCGCCGTACCCAGAATATACAGACATACGGAGTACACAAAGACAGAAGATATATATACCAAAGATATATGCTCCGAGTCAAAGGAGCTCTTCAAGTAGCAGAGTCGGAAACCTACGCGGGCGGCGTATCACCTGGTGCGTCTGTACCTGCGGGCATGTAGCGCAGCCCCCGAAGAACGGGGGTCAGTACGGAAAATGTACCGAGTATGTAAAGCAGAAACGTAACAGATATAAACATAGTCCGAACTAGAGTCGCAGAAATATAACGGGCAAAATCATAAGTCAAACTGACGGACAGAGTTATGATCCAGACAGACATACAGGATCGTGTTACACACAAAGGGACAGAATTATAGTTCGGACAGACAGACGAAATCATAATACGGACAGACGAGCAGAATCTGAATCCATACGGACATACAGAAGCAGAAGCCATACGGACAAACAGAAATAGTCGTAACATAGACGGACAGACAGACAGTAGTATGACGGACAGAATTATGCATGCAGAGTAGCACAGAGTCATACAAAATCATACAAAGGCGTGTGCTTTATAAATACAGATGGCACACGCATATATTCATACAGATCCCGGCCCTGTCTGGGGGCGCGGTAACAGAACCCGGCCCTCTTAGTACGGGACGCGGTGGACAGACAGAATCATATCAGATCATATGCCATCCTGGCCGCCATCCCCATACACAGATCATACAGACATACAGATCCCGGCCCGTACGCCGAGGGACGCGGTGAACAATGCAGAGAAATATGCACGATAACAGAACCTGGCCCGGGTCGCAGTGAAGGAATGCATTGAGACAGACACGAATCGATAAATGAGAAACCACCTACCTACAGACTCAACATATAGACTCGATCAAACTGAAGGGTGCCAAACGGCGAGCCAAAATCAGAATATCCAGATAGTATGCATAGCACGCGCTCATATCCTAGTTAGGAAGGCACGCCAGATTATCAGAATGGGATGCTCGGATGTTCAGAAATAATATTGTATAAATTACACAAAAATATCCATAATATTCACAAAATAATAGTTCAGAAGTTTTTGGAGAAGATCGGACCAAAACAGAAGTATTTTAAAAATCGTACCGGAAGTATCGGGCCTTGTGGGCCCACCTCGGACCAACCCGAGGCTACATACGTAAATTACTGATGATTGACCTTATGAGGTCACCCATACTCATTCGGAAGTGTTCCGACTCCGTTTGGGGAAGTTTTGTACAAAATCTCACTTTAAGGGCTATTTGTAAGAAAATAGGTTCAATTGAATTGAAGGAATTGGAGCGGTTTTCCGTCTCGAATTCCGGGGAACGGAGTCGAACCTAGGGCTCGCGGCCGAGCCTACCACATCCAGAACATGCCTAGGAGCGTATAGAAGTGCTTCACATACCTCGATGGCGCCTTATGCTCGCTCGGCGTCAATTCAAATTTCGTCCAAAATCTGGAAATGGTCAAGTTTACCATTTGGTTAGTTTCATTCTTTCAATACTCTATCTTTACACATAATTGCCTACCGAAATTTCGGCAGCATTTCCTCTGTATATACGACATCCCCGAGACTTAGCTCGGCTCAATTCCTCAACACAACAGCCCAGAGAAAACATCCAAACAACAGCAAGCGTCAATAAACACTAATTCATACACTATGGCATTATTAGCCATCTTTCGACACAACGAGTTATTTTTCGTTTTAAACTTGCATTTCCAACCAAAACTTATTATTTTCCTATCCATTATCCATCAAAATCATTACGACACACACATCGGAGGAATCCATACCATGTACACATAATATTCACAAGATATTCATAAAATTCACAAACATTCAACTTTCCATCAAGTCACTACTTTTCCAATCCCTTCCTAACTTTCAACATGCAAGCTCATCAACACATCTTTATATTCCAAGTTCATTGTCGTAAGCATAATTTGCCTCTTAACACTTTCATTTTCACTTATACACAAATCATCACAAAGTTAAATAATTTCCTTCAACAACTTAATAACCAATCTTCCATAACAACACAATTAACATGCTAACAAGATTCAATTCACCTTCCAACACCAACACACACCACACGGCCACACCTTAAAATTCTCAATTTTCCTTAATTCATTCAACTTTCATTTCTAATACAATTCCTACCACACTACAACTAGATTTCAACATAGTTTCAAGTCACCATAGACATGCAATCTATATATATGCATACGGCCAAACAAATGCAAACACACCTACTTGCAAACTTCCATATTTTTACAAGTTCTTCTCATTTATACATACTACAACATAAATCAAACTCCATAACATAAGAAAATGAATTGTTTCTCACCTTTTCCTCAAGTTCTTCACTTGCCACCAAACTTGTCCTCTTGCCAAAATAATTGTACCAAGTTGTAGAGGACTTTGCACTTAGTAGTATTCCCACAAGAATAAGATTTTTGAACCCAAGATTAGGCTTCAACAATTTTTCTTTCTTTTCTTTCTTTCTTTCTTTCTCACCCGAAATGCCCTCTCTTCTTTTTTCCTCTTGCTTGTTCTTTCTCTTTCTTGAAGTTTCTAAGGATATACATTAGTATATAATGTCACATGATGAAATAATGGACTTGGGCCATTTGTAGCACTCTATGGCCGGTTGGGCCTTCCATTATTGGGCCTTGTTTTATTATTTTTGAGTCCAAATTGGTGGCTACATATTGTAATCCATGGGAAAAGTTTCCAAATTTCCAATTTTGCCCTTGGCCACCTTTCGTAATTCCACCCCATTGAATTCATAACCTAAACATGCATACAAAGTAAGGTCCAATTGTGGCCTTATTCATCACAAGTCAATTCACCTTGAATTTTTCGAATAAACAAAAATGTCGGATGTAACACATCTGGATGCTGGAGTGATAACTGTTATTATAGGAAAACTCAATAAGCGGCAAATGATCGTCCCAGCTGCCCCTGAAATCAATAACGCAGGCCCGCAACATATCTTCGAGCGTCTGAATAGTGCGCTCGGCCTGCCCGTCGGACTGAGGGTGAAAAGCTGTACTGAGACTCACCTGAGTCCCTAATCCCTCCTGAAATGACCTCCAGAAATTTGCTGTAAACTGGGTACCTCGGTCAGTAATAATAGATATCGGGACTCCGTGAAGTCTGACTATCTCTCTGATATACAATCTGGCATAGTCCTCAGCCGAATAAGTAGTCCGAACCGGAAGGAAATGGGCTGATTTCGTCAGCCTGTCAACAACAACCCAGATAGAGTCGTACCTGCGTGGAGTGCGCGGTAATCCAACAACAAAATCCATATTAATCATCTCCCACTTCCAGGCTGGAATTTCCATCTCCTGTAATAATCCACCGGGCTTCTGATGCTCGATCTTAACTTGCTGGCAGTTCGGGCACTGACTAACAAACTCAGCAATATCTTTCTTCATGCCGTCCCACCAATACAAACACCTGAGGTCCCGGTACATTTTAGTGGAACCAGGATGGACAGAATATCGTGCATTATGGGCCTCGCCCATAATCTGCCGCCGTAAGCCCGCAACGTCCGGTACACAGAATCTGCCGTCATATAATAATACTCCGTCAGGCGAGATCTCAAACTGAGTCTTTGATTTACTAAGGGCCACATCTCTGTACTGAATCAAAAGAGGATCCTCAAACTGGCGCTGCTTTACCTCCTGAATAATAGATGACTCAGCAACTGGACGGACAGAAATCCCAGAATCTCCAGAATCCACCAAACGAACTCCGAGGCTGGCCAGCTGATGAATATCACGAACCAAATCTCTCTTATCAGATGGAACATCAGCCAGACTGCCCACGGACTTGCGGCTAAGCGCATCAGCTACCACGTTGGCTTTCCCCGGATGGTACAAAATATCAACGTCGTAATCCTTTAGTAACTCAAGCCATCTCCGCTGCCGCAAATTTAGTTCCTTCTGTCTGAAAATATACTGGAGACTCTTATGGTCCGTATAGATATCAACATGGACCCCATATAAATAATGCCGCCAAATCTTCAAAGCATGAATCACCGCGGCCAACTCAAGATCATGAGTGGGATAGTTCTTCTCGTGCGGTCTAAGCTGCCGGGAAGCATAGGCTATGACTCGACCGTGCTGCATCAATACACATCCTATCCCAATACCAGAGGCGTCACAATAGACAACATACCCGTCAGATCCCTCTGGAAGAGCCAAAACTGGTGCTGTAATCAATCTCTCCTTCAGCATCTGAAAGCTGCGCTCGCAAGCATCTGTCCACTGGAATTTTGCTGCTTTCTGGGTAAGCCTCGTTAGTGGTGCTGAAATAGAAGAGAAATCCTCCACGAACCTGCGGTAATACCCAGCCAATCCAAGAAAACTACGCACCTCTGTCGGTGTAGTAGGCCTGGGCCAATTCTGCACAGCCTCAATCTTCTGCGTGTCAACCCGAATACCATCTGCGCCGACAATATGGCCCAAGAATGCCACAGAAGTCAACCAGAACTCACACTTAGAGAATTTAGCATATAACTTCTGCTGACGGAGGATGCCAAGTACCGTCCTCAAATGATCTGAATGCTCCTCGACTGATCGCGAGTAAATCAGAATATCGTCAATAAACACAATAACAAACATATCCAGGAAAGGCCGAAATACCCGGTTCATCAGATCCATAAATACTGCTGGAGCATTAGTCAGCCCGAAAGACATAACTCTGAACTCATAATGCCCGTACCGAGTCCTGAAAGCAGTCTTCGGGATATCGGACTCCCGTACTCGCACCTGATGGTAACCAGAACGCAGATCTATCTTTGAAAAATGTCTAGCACCCTGCAGCTGGTCAAACAAATCATCAATCCGGGGGAGGGGATATTTGTTCTTAATAGTCACCTTATTCAGCTGCCGGTAGTCGATACACATCCGCAATGACCCATCTTTCTTCCTGACAAACAATACCGGCGCCCCCCAGGGTGATGTACTGGGCCTGATAAAACCCTTATCCAGCAAATCTTTCAGCTGCTCCTTCAACTCCTTCAACTCAGCTGGTGCCATCCTGTACGGAGGAATGGATATAGGCTGTGTATCCGGCATCAACTCAATAGTAAAATCAATCTCCCGCTCAGGCGGAAGGCCAGGAAGCTCTTCAGGAAAGACATCTAGAAACTCGCTGACGACCGGAACAGACTGAAGGGTAGGTACCTCCGCGGCAGTATCGTGCACACGAACCAAATGATAGATATAACCCTTCTGGATCATCTTCTTAGCCTTGAGGTATGAAATAAACTTACCCCTCGGCGATGCTGTAGATCCGAACCACTCTATGACTGGTTCTCCTGGAAACTGAAAACGGACTACCTTTTTCTGGCAGTCGACATTAGCATAACAGGAAGACAACCAGTCCATGCCCATAATGACGTCAAACTCCAGCATGTCTAACTCTATCAAGTCAGCCTTAGTGCTACGATCATAAATGGTCACAGAAAAATCCTTATAAATCTGTCTCGCTACAATAAAATCCCCAACTGGCGTAGCTACCTCAAACGGTTCTATAGGCTCAGACACTATCCCAATCTTACTAGCAACGAGCGGGGAAATATACGATAAAGTAGAACCAGGGTCAATCAATGCATATACAGATCTGGAGAAAACCAGCAATGTACCTGTGACGACGTTTGGCGAAGCCTCCTGATCCTGGCGGCTGGCCAAAGCATATATGCGGTTCGAGGGACCGCTAGAACCTGAAGTGCCACCGCGGCCTCGACCCCGTCCTGCCGGTGCTGAAATACCTCGCCCTCCAGGGCGTGCAACTGATGGAGCAGAAGAAGAACCGGCGGCTGACCCTGTCTGCTGAGCAGCACTACCAGAACCGCTAGCCAATGGATAATCTCTCATAAAGTGGCCCTGACCGCCACAAGAAAAACACGCTCCCGTCGCTCGGTAACACTCCCCGGGATGTGACTTCCCGCAATGTGGACAACGGGGTCTAGGTGGTCTGGCCTGACTGGGACCCCTGGATACCTGCGATCCTGCCGCTCTGGAGCTCTGACCAGCCCCAGACGGTCCCGTACTGTCGAATCTCCGGCTACCTGACTGAGTACCCCGGCCGGAAGGAGGAAAATATCTGTCAGACTGCTGCTGCTGCTGAGGCTGTCCGCCTCGAGAATCCCCTGAATAACCCACGGATCTAGCCCTCTTGGGCGGCCTCCTGTCTCGATCTCTGCCAGCAGGATCAGATCTGCGACGGTCCTCCATACCCATCGCATAGGCCTGAAGCCGGGAAATGTCCATGTCTGCCTGCAATGACACTGCCATACAACTATCAACCAAATACCGGTCCAATCCCATAACATATCTGTGCATCCGATCGGACCTATCTGCTACCACGGCCGGTGCATATCGGGCCAGAGAATCAAACTCAAGGTTATACTCGCGAACACTCCGACCCCTCTGCTGCAGACGTAAGAATCGATCAGCCCGAGCCCGCCGTAACTCTGGTGGCAAAAAGTGGCGGGTGAATGCTGTCACAAACTGATCCCAAGTGGCTGGAGGGGCACCCTCTCCCCTAGACAGCTCCCAAGTCTCGTACCAGTGGGTAGCCACATCTCGAAGCCGGTGCGAAGCCAGCTCAACTGACTCGGTCTCTGAAGCCCTGACCAAGTCCAGTGAGCGTCGCATCCCCCGAATAAAGTCGTGGGGGTCCTCGTCGGGCTTAGACCCGAAGAACTCTGGAGGGCCACATAGCAGATACTCCCGAACTCTCAGGCTGTCCCGCCTGTCATCATCATCGTCGTCCCTCCGCCCGCGCCTGCGAGCCTGTCCTGCTACCAGTGTAGTCAACAGCTGTACAGCCTCCCTCAGGGTCCTATCCTCCGCCCCTGGCTGAGGAGCTGGAGTCTCAGGTGCGGGTACACGGACCTTTGGAGCTGCTGAAGGTCCTGCTCCAGGCTGTACTAGTGGGGGTGTAGCAGACCCCTCAGAATGAGGTACATCCTCAGGTAAATCATAGACACGAGCCCGGGTAGCTCGCTGTGCCTGGCTAGTCTCTCCAATCCTCGCCTTGCCCTTCTGGGCCGCCGTTGCCTTCTTCGGAGGCATCACTGCAAACACGAAGGCGAGTCAGATCAAAATCATCCTAATAGCACAGCTCTATCGCACGATCTAAGATTTCAAAGAAAGTGACATCCTAAATGCCCTGTAGCTTCCCGTTTATAGATGTGGTGCACAGCACATCGATAAACAAGACTCTACGAGACACGGCCTGTAGACATTCCGAGGACAAACCGCTCTGATACCACTTTTGTCACGACCCAGCCCCGTGGGCCGCGACTGGCACCCTACCTGGGTACCCAGACCAAATCGCATATTCATTTCCGAATCCAAACTTATTTCAGAATTTTCCAGAAGTTATATCAAACATAATTTATATCGAAAATATGTCTTAAGCGGTCATATCAAATTAAACTCAAACAAAGCGGCGGAATAGACCTCGCCGGTCAAAATACAAATATATACAAAGGGCCATTTGGGGCCATCATAACAAACAGACCGCCTTAAGACCAGATAACGGAATCAGACAAACACACATAGGACCCTCGCCCCACATATATGACTACAGGCCTCTACGAACTCAAAACAAAGACATATGGCGAGACAGGGCCCCGCCGTACCCAATAGTCAAATATACCAAATATATACAAAGCAAAAGAGTCTGTACCAAAAGTGGACTCCGGATCAAATAGGAGTACTCCGGAATAGCAAGAAGTGAAGCCTACTGCGGAGGATCACCGATATCTGCACCTGCGGGCATAAAACGCAGCCCCCCCGAAGAAAGGGGGTCAGTACGAAATATGTACTGAGTATGTAAAGCACGGAGTACAGAATTATAGATCAAAACCGAAGCAAATCAAATGTCAAAGTGGGGTACAAACTGGTATGTCAAAATCTGTATCGAAATCATATACATGTATTTTATGTAAACAAAATCATGCAAACGCTTAAGAACGTGGTCGCCACTCCGACGCTGGCACCACACACAGCATAACACCAGAAGGTTTCAAATCTCCGTACATCCCCGAACATAATCATAATCATCGGTGAGCGTATCGCATCACGAGCCATATCACAGCATAACTCCAAATGGAACCCGGCCCTATGGCGAAGCCTCGGGAACCGTAACACAGCATACGGCCGAATTGTCATAAGGCGCACGAATCAAAACCGACCCGGGAACCGGTGAACGAAGTCATAATAAGGCACGAGCGGAGTCGTGAGCAAACAAATGCAAATCGTATTTCAAAATAGTGTTTCAAAACAAAGTAAACTCATAAATCATATCCTATTACAAAATAGTCGAATACTTAGTCGACATAAGGTTTCGTTTTGCAAAACGATTCCAAAATGGTCCATATAGTTCAAAACCTGGATTAGTGCAGCGAATAGTCCAAACATACCCCGTGGAAGGATGTTCCAAAGATCAGAAGTGGTACGTTCAACTCTATTCTCAAAGATGGCCCGAAGGGCAAATCGGGCATTTTGGGGTAACAGACCCATCTCGAGTCGAAGTGAGGTGGCGAACATATTCTCTTTCGAGCAGTAATATGCCAAGGGTCATACACAATCATTTCTAGGTTACCCGACCACATTTCGACAGGTTTCGGATGAATAATGGCATTCTAGCCAAAAGGGAGCCTTTAGGCTTCAATAGGATTGAATGAATAGTAACTTTCCTGTGGATCGGGTTTCGAGGAGCAGAAATGCTCCGGAAGGTCTCATATTCAACTAACACACTAAGATATGCCAAATAAAGAAATGGGGAAGCTTTACATACCTCACAGACGTCGTAAGCCCTTCCAAAAGTCCAGTCCCGTTTCGTCAAAAATCTGCAATTGGTCAAAGTTACCAATTGAGATTCTTAGGCTTAAAAAATGCCTTTAACTCCAATTTTTGCCTACCGAAATTTCGGTAGCACTTCCCCTATAAATCTAACATCCCCGAGACTTAGCTCGGCTCAAAATACAACAACAACAACAGCCCACACATCAACAAACAACACAAACAACAATCAAGCCATTCTAGCTTCAAAATTCCACTTTGTTATCTAAGTTGGCAACTTCTATTCAAACTTTCAAAACTCCAATTCTACATCTACATAATTGTATTCATTTCCACATTCAAACTTATACAATCACAACCTAACTACAATTCAAGCCATACCCGAAATTACACCAAAATCCATTATGTTCCATAATTCTTCAAAACAATCAAAAGTTCACGACGAACATTCTAACTCACGTCGTTTCATCCCGAATTCATTAACATCATTATAAGTTCATATCTAAAGTATCTAGCACCCTAAATATACAATGATATACATAATGATACCAAGGGTATACGCTTTCCGATAATATCCAAAAATCATTTTTCAACGCCAAGTTCATTCACCAATTAATCATTTACGACATAAGGGTCACAACAACACATTATACCAACTTAAACAAAATCAATTCAAACCATTTCTTTCCTTCCATAACTCACGGCCAAACACACTACACACACACACCCACGACTTTCTATTTACGTTAAAATTACGGGATCTCCATCTACTTCCAATGCTTAACACATTCACATCAATTCTATAACATAAAAGGGGCAAAATTCTTACCTTTTCTTGAAAACCCGACTTGTCGAAAACGTCGTCCTCGTGCCAAACTATTTATACCACGTCGGAGAGCGTCTTGAGTACTCCACAAATATGTGAAAACTTTGAATTTTGGATCACTAACCAAGCTTGGGAATTTTCTTTCTTTTTTTTTTTCTAGGTTCGGCCGAACCTCTCTTATGGGGTGTTCTTGATTTTTTTTTCTAATTTTGTGATAAGTCAAGAGTAATCCATGTATATCTACTTTAGGGGTCATGTGCATAGCACATGCCCCTTTAAAAATGGGCTTGGGCCACTACTATGGCCGGCCCCCCCTTCATTTGTTTGGGCTTCATTTGCATTGTAATTTCTTGGGCCCAATTCTTAAAATGCCCCGTTTTGAAATTCCCGAAACTAATTTACGAAGTTCCAAGTTTACCCTTGGCCTTTCCCGAGGTCTTAGCATTTAAAGATTTCACAACCAACATAGTCATATTCACAAAAATTAAATCATTTCCTTTTTAACACACAAATCGTAATTATTTCTCGATTTCCAATTATACGAAAACACGGGACATAACATATATACATCACAACAAAGGCCACAGCGTCACCCCCTGTCAATTGTGCCTTATATATATACCTGACAACAAAGGCCACAGCGTCACCCCCTGTGAACTGTGAGTTATATATATATATATATATACATCACAACAAAGGCCACAGCGTCACCCCCTGTTAACTATGCCATATATATATATATACATCAAAACAAAGGCCACAGCGTCACCCCCAGTCAACTGTGACATATATATATACATCACAACAAAGGCCACAGCGTCACCCCCTATCAACTGTGCCTTATATATATACATCACAACAAAGGTCACAGCGTCACACTCTGTCAACTGTGCCTTATTTATATACATCACAACAAAGGCCACAACGTCACCCCTGTCAACTGTGCTATATATATATACATCACAACAACGGCCACAGCGTCACCCCCTGTCAACTAAGCCTTATATATATACATCACAACAAAGGCCACAACGTTACCTCTTATCAACTGTGCCTTTTATATATATACATAACAACAAAGGTCATAGCGTCACCCCTATAAATTGTGCCTTATATATATACATCACATTAAAGGCCACAGCATCACCCCTGTTAATTGTGCCTTATATATATGAATCACAACAAAGGCCACAGCGTTACCCCCTGCCAACTGTGCCTTATATATATACATCACAACAAAGGCCACAGCGTCACCCCCTGTCAACTATGCCTTATATATATACATCACAACAAAGGTCATAATGTTACCCCTTATCAACTGTGCCTTTTATATATATACATCACAACAAAGGTCATAGCGTCACCCCCTGTCAATTGTGCCTTTTATATATATACATCACAACAAAGGTCATAGCGTCGCCCCTCTCAATTGTGCCTTATATATATACATCACAACAAACGCCACAGCGTCACCCCTGTCAACTATGCCTTATATATATACATCACAACAAAGGCCACAACGTTACCCCTTATCGACTGTGCCTTTTATATATATACATCACAACAAAGGTCATAGCGTCGCCCCTGTCAATTGTGCCTTATATATATACATCACAACAAAGGCCACAGCATCACCCCCTGTTAACTGTGCCTTATATATATGCATCACAACAAAGGCCACAGCGTCACCCCTGTCAACTATGCCTTATACTTATACATCACAACAAAGGCCACAACGTTACACCTTATCAACTGTGCCTTTTATATATATACATCACAACAAAAGTCATAACGTCACCCCATGTCAATTGTGCCTTATGTATATACATCACATTAAAGGCCACAGCATCACCCCTGTTAATTGTGCCTTATATATATGCATCACAACAAAGGCCACAGCGTTACCCCCTGTCAACTGTGCCATATATATATACATCACAACAAAGGCCACAGCGTCACCCCCTGTCAACTATGCCTTATATATATACATCACAACAAAGGTAATAACGTTACCCCTTATCAACTGTGCCTTTTATATATATACATCACAACAAAGGTCATAGCGTCACCCCCTGTCAATTGTGCCTTTTATATATATACATCACAACAAAGGTCATAGCGTCGCCCCTCTCAATTGTGCCTTATATATATATATATCACAACAAAGGCCACAACTTCACCCCTGTCAACTATGCCTTATATATATACATCACAACAAAGGCCACAACCTTACCCCTTATCGACTGTGCCTTTTATATATATACATCACAACAAAGGTCATAGCGTCGCCCCTGTCAATTGTGCCTTATATATATACATCACAACAAAGGCCACAGCATCACCCCCTGTTAACTGTGCCTTATATATATGCATCACAACAAAGGCCACATCGTCACCCCTGTTGTTAGGCCCCGTGTGTTCGTACAATTGGAAATCGAGAAATAACTATGACTCGGGTGTTAGAAGGACATAAATTAATTTTTTGAGAATATGACTATGTTGGCTATGGAATTATTAATGTCAAGACCTCGGGGAAGGCCAAGGATAAATTTGGAACTCCGTAAATTAGTTTCGGGAATTTCAAAGCGGGGCATTTTAAGAATTGGGCCCAAGATAATTCAATGCAAAAAAAAAACAAGGCCCAAAAATCAAGTGAGGGCCGGCCATGGCAAAGCCCAAATCCATTAGTTTATGTCATGTGCTATGCACATGACTATTAAGTGGATATATATGATGCAAATGCTTGGGATTTTCTAGAAAACAAGATCAAAATTTCCAAGAAGCCATAATACTCCCTCTCGGCCGAACCCCTTTCCCCTCCTTCAAATTTTTTTTTCTTGCCTTGTGTTTAATCTAAAAATCTTGTTTCTCTCATATTCGTAGTAAGTTCGAGACGCTCTCCAACTTGATATAATTGGTTTGGCGAAAGAGCGACGTGTGCGGCGAATTGAAATTTCAAGGAAAGGTAAGAATTTGGCCCTTTTAATGTTATGGAATTGACATAAATGTGTTAAGGATTGGTAATAGACGAGAATTCCGTTGTTTGATGGTGTGTATGAAGTCGTGTGTGTGTGTGATTGGTGTGGTGGCCGTGTGCCCTTAAGAAGAGGAAATAAATGTGAATTGATCTTGCTTAGTCTGCTTAATGCGTCGTCGTGACTTTTATGTCATAAATAATCGATTGATGAACTGAAGTTGGCATTGAAAAATGATTTTGAATATTATCGGAAAGCGTATACCTTCGGTATCTTTATGTATATCAATGTATATCTTGGGTGTTATTGACTTTAGATGTGAATCTATATCGATATTGATGAATTCGGAATGGAACTACATGAGTTAGAATGTTCGTAGTGCATTTTAGATGTTTTGAAGAATTATGGAAATAAATTGATTTTGGTGCAATTTCGTGTATGACTTAGATTGAATGTGGAATGTGATTGACTAGTGTTGGATGGTTGAATGAATACAATTATGTGAATATAGAATCGGGATTTTGAACGTTGAATGGAAAGTTGCCAACTTAAGAAATCATGTCGAACTTTGAAACTAGAATGGTGTTATTGTTGTTTGTTTTGGTTGTTGATGTGTGGGCTGTCGTAGTTGGTTAATTTGAGCCGAGCTATGCCTCGGGGATGTTAGATTTATAGGGGAAGTGCTGCCGAAATTTCGGTAGGCAATTGTGAAGTTAAAGGCATTTCTAAGCCTAAGGATCTCATTTGGTAACTTTGACCATTTGCAGATTTTTGACGAAACGGGACGAGACATTTGGAAGAGCTTACGACGTCTGTGAGGTATGTAAAGCCTCCCACTCTTTCATTTGGCATATCTTAATGTGTCAGTCGAATAGGAGACCTTTCGGAGCATTTCCGCTCCTCGAAACCCGATCCACAGAAAAGTTACTATTCATTCAATTCTATTGAAGCCTAAAGGCTCCAATTTGGCTAGAATGCCACTATTCGTCCGAAACCTATCGAAATGTGGTCGGGTAACCTAGGAATGATAATGTATGACCTTTGGCATATAAATGCTCGTAGAAACACGTTCGCCACCTCCCTTCGACTCGAGGTGGGCCCGCTACCCCAAAATGCCCGATTTGCCCTTCGGGCCACCTTTGATAATAAATTTGTACATACTACTTCGGATCTTTGGAACATCCTCCTACGGGGTAGGTTTGGGCAATTCGATACGCTAACCTATGCTTTGAATTATATGAACCATTTTGGAAACGTTTTGCGAAATGAAACTTTATGTCGACTAAGTATTCGACTATTTTGTAATATGATATGATTTATGAATTTACTTTGTTTTGAAACACTATTTTGAAAGACGACTTGCATTTGTTTGCTCACGACTCCGTTCGTGCCTTATTATGACTTCGTTCGCCGGTTCCCGGGCCGGTTTTGATTCGTGCGCCTAATGACAAATTCGGCCGTATGCTGTGTTACGGTTCCCAAGGCTTCGCCATAGGGCCGGGTTCCGTTTGGAGTTATGCTGTGATATGGCTCGGGACGCGATACGCTCACCGATGATTATGATTATGTTCAGGGATGTACGGAGATTTGAAACCTTCTGGTGTTATGCTGTGTGTGGCGCCAGCGTCGGAGTGGCGACCACGTTCTTAAGCGTTTGCATGATTTTACTTGCATAATATATATGTATATGATTTCGATACAGACTTTGACATCTGATTTGCTTTCGATTTTGATTCATATTTCTGTACTCCGTGCTTTAGATACTCAGTACATATTCCGTACTGACCCCCTCTCTCCGGGGGCTGCGTTTTATGCCCGCAGGTGCAGATCTTGGTGATCCTCCGCAGTAGGCTCCACTTTTTGCTTTCTCGGAGTACTCTTATTCGATTCGGAGTCCACTTCTGGTATAGACATCTGTTGCTGTATATATTTTGTATATTTGGCTGTTTGGGTACGGCGGGGCCCTGTCCCGCCATATGATTCTGTCGGTCTGTTAGAGGTCTGTGGACAGGGTCGTGGGTTATGGTCCTTAGGTATGGTTATGTGAACATGTCGTTGTGCGATTCTCATATACTGAGGCGGCCAGTCCGCATGTTTTGATTAGGCGATTCTATACGCCGAGGCGGCCAGTCCGCGTTTGATATATGTATATGTATTGTCCTGTTAGCCCTGAGTGGCTTTTGTTGGTATTTTCTGCGTGCAGGATATACTGGGTAGTCCGTAAAACAGAGGAAACTCTACCGAAATTTTCCTGGAAATGGTCCAAGTCTGTTTATGTAGCCTTACTGGCTTTGGCTAATCGTTTGTCTGTAACTGGAATATGTAACCAGGTCTGGGTGCCCAAGTAGGGCGCCAGTCGCGGCCCACGGGGCTGGGTCGTGACAAAGTGGTATCAGAGCGGTTTGTCCTCGGAGTGTCCACAGATCGGGTCTCGTAGAGTCTTGTTTATCGATGTGTTGTGCACCACATCTATAAACGGGAAGCTACAGGGCATTTAGGACGTTACTTTCTTTGTAATCTTAGATCGTGCGATAGAGCTGAGCTATTAGGATTATTTTGGTCTGACTCGCCCTTGTGTTTGCAGTGATGCCTCCGAAGAAGGCTACAGCGGCCCAGAAGGGCAAGGCGAGGATTGGAGAGACTAGCCAGGCACAGCGAGCTACCCGGGCTCGTGTTTATGGTTTGCCTGAGGATGTGCCACAGTCTGAGGGGTCTGCTACACCCCCACCAGTACAGCCTGGAGTAGGACCTTCAGCAGCTCCAGAGGTCCGTGTACCCGCACCTGAGACTCCAGCTCCTCAGCCAGGGGCGGAGGATAGGACCCTGAGGGAGGCTGTACAGCTGTTGACTACACTGGTAGCAGGTCAGGCTCGCAGGCGCGGGCGGAGGGACGACGATGATGATGACAGACGGGACAGTCTGAGAGTTCGGGAGTTTTTGCTATGTGGCCCTCCAGAGTTCTTCGGGTCTAAGCCCGACGAGGACCCCCACGACTTTATTCGGGGGATGCGACGCTCACTGGACTTGGTCAGGGCTTCAGAGACTGAGTCAGTTGAGCTGGCTTCGCACCGGCTTCGAGATGTGGCCACCCACTGGTATGAGACTTGGGAGCTGTCTAGGGGAGAGGGTGCCCCTCCAGCCACTTGGGATCAGTTTGTGACAGCATTCACCCGCCACTTTTTGCCACCAGAGTTGCGGCGGGCACGGGCTGATCGATTTTTACGTCTGCAGCAGAGGGGTCGGAGTGTTCGCGAGTATAGCCTTGAGTTTGATTCTCTGGCCCGATATGCACCGGCCGTGGTAGCAGATATGTCCGATCGGATGCACCGCTATGTCATGGGATTGGACCGGTATTTGGTAGACAGCTGTATGGCCGTATCACTGCAGGCAGACATGGATATTTCCCGGCTTCAGGCCTATGCGATGGGTATGGAGGGACCGTCGCAGATCTGATCCTGCTGGCAGAGATAGAGACAGGAGGCCGCCCAAGAGGGCTAGATCCGCGGGTTATTCAGCAGATTCTCGAGGCGGACAGCCTCAGCAGCAGCAGCAGTCTGACAGATATTTTCCTTCTTCCGGCCGGGTACTCAGTCAGGCAGCCGGAGATTCGACAGTACGGGACCGTGGGGCCGGTCAGAGCTCCAGAGTGGCAGGTTCGCAGGTATCAGGGGTCCCAGTCAGGCCAGACCACCTAGACCCCGTTGTCCACACTGCGGGAAGTCTCATCCCGGGGAGTGTTATCGAGCGACGGGAGCTTGTTTTACTTGTGGTGGTCAGGGCCACTTTATGAGAGACTGCCCATTGGCCAGTGGTTCGGGTAATGCGGCTCAGCAGACAGGGTCAGCCGCCGGTTCTTCCTCTGTTCCATCTGTTGCACGCCCTGGAGGGCGGGGTATTCCAGCACCGGCAGGGCGCGGTCGAGGCCGCGGTGGCGCTTCAGGTTCTAGCGGTCCCTCGAACCGCATATATGCTTTGGCCAGCCGCCAGGATCAGGAGGCTTCGCCAAACGTCGTCACAGGTACATTACTGGTTTTCTCCAGATCTGTATATGCATTGATTGACCCTGGCTCTACTTTATCATATATTTCCCCGCTCGTTGCTAGTAAGATTGGGAT
>NW_026843398.1:80911-138632 GCF_019175385.1 Lycium barbarum
ACAGGGGGTGACGATGTGGCCTTTGTTGTGATGTATATATATAAGGCATAGTTGACAGGGGGTGACGCTGTGGACATTGTTGTGATGTATATATATAAGGCACAGTTGACAAAGTGTGACGCTGTGGACTTTGTTGTGATGTATATATATAAGGCACAGTTGACAGAGTGTGACGCTGTGGACTTTGTTGTGATGTATATATATAAACGGCACAATTGATAAGGGGTAACGTTGTGGCCTTTGTTGTGATGTATATATATAAGGCATAGTTGACAGGGCGTGACGCTGTGGCCTTTGTTGTGATGTATATATATAAGGCACAGTTCACAGGGGGTAACGCTGTGGCCTTTGTTGTGATGCATATATATAAGGCACAGTTAACAGGGGGTGATGCTGTGGCCTTTGTTGTGATGTATATATATAAGGCACAATTGACAGTGGTGACGCTATGACATTTGTTTTGATGTATATATATAAAAGGCACAGTTGATAGGGGTAACGTTGTGGCCTTTGTTGTGATGTATATATATAAGCCATAGTTGACAGGGGGTGACGATGTGGCCTTTGTTGTGATTGTATATATATAAGGCATAGTTGACAGGGGTGACGCTGTGGCCATTGTTGTGATGTGATATATATAAAGGCACAGTTGACAAAGTGTGACGCTGTGGACTTTGTTGTGATGTATATATATAAGGCACAGTATTGACAGAGTGTGACGCTGTGGACTTTGTTGTGATGCATATATATAAGGCACAGTTAACAGGGGGTGATGCTGTGGCCTTTGTTGTGATCTATATACATAAGGCACAATTGACAGGGGGGTGACGCTATGAACTTTGTTGTGATGTATATATATAAAAGGCACAATTGATGAGGGGTAACGTTGTGGCCTTTGTTGTGATGTATATATATAAGGCAATAGTTGACAGGGGGTGACGCTGTGGCCTTTGTTGTGATGTATATATATAAGGCACAGTTGACAGGGGGTAACGCTGTGGCCTTTGTTGTGATGCATATATATAAGGCACAGTTAACAGAGGGTGATGCTGTGGCTTTTAATGTGATGTATATATATAAGGCACAATTGACAGGGGTGACGCTATGACCTTTGTTGTGAGTATATAAATAAAAGGCACAGTTGATAAGGGGTAACGTTGTGGCCTTTGTTGTGATGTATATATATAAGGCATAGTTGACAGGGGGGTGACGCTGTGGCCTTTGTTGTGATGTATATATATAAGGCACAGTTGACAGGGGGTGATGCTGTGGCCTTTGTTGTGATGTATATATATAAGGCACAGTTGACAACGTGTGACGCTGTGGACTTTGTTGTGATGTATATATATAAGGCACAGTTGACAGGGGGTTAACGTTGTGGCCCTTTGTTGTGATGCATATATATAAGGCACAGTTAACAGGGGGTGATGCTGTGGCCTTTGTTGTGATCTATATACATAAGGCACAATTGACAGGTGGTGACGCTATGAACTTTGTTGTGATGTATATATATAAAAGGCACAGTTGATGAGGGGTAACGTTGTGGCCTTTGTTGTGATGTATATATATAAGGCATAGTTGACAGGGGGGTGACGCTGTGGCCTTTGTTGTGATGTATATATATAAGGCACAGTTGACAGGGGGTAACGCTGTGGCCTTTGTTGTGATGCATATATATAAGGCACAGTTAACAGAGGGTGATGCTGTGGCTTTTAATGTGATGTATATATATAAGGCACAATTGACAGGGGTGACGCTATGACCTTTGTTGTGATGTATATAAATAAAAGGCACAGTTGATAAGGGGTAACGTTGTGGCCTTTGTTGTGATGTATATATATAAGGCATAGTTGACAGGGGGTGACGCTGTGGCCTTTGTTGTGATGTATATATATAAGGCACAGTTGACAGGGGGTGACGCTGTGGCCTTTGTTGTGATGTATATATATAAGGCACAGTTGAAAGAGTATGACGCTTGTGGCCTTTGTTGTGATGTATATATATAAGGCATAGTTGACAAGAGGTGACGCTGTGGCCTTTGTTGTGATGTATATATATAAGGAACAACTGAAAGGGGGTGACGCTGTGGCCTTTGTTGTGATGCATATAAATAAGGCACAGTTAACAGGGGGTGATGCTGTGGCCTTTGTTGTGATGTATATATATAAGGCACAATTGACAGGGGGTGACGCTATGACTTTTGTTGTGATGTATATATATAAAAGGCACAGTTGATAGGGGGTAACGTTGTGGCCTTTGTTGTGATGTATATATATAAGCCATAGTTGACAGGGGGTGACGATGTGGCCTTTGTTGTGATGTATATATATAAGGCATAGTTGACAGGGGGTGACGCTGTGGACATTGTTGTGATGTATATATATAAGGCACAGTTGACAAAGTGTGACGCTGTGGACTTTGTTGTGATGTATATATATAAGGCACAGTTGACAGAGTGTGACGCTGTGGACTTTGTTGTGATGTATATATATAAACGGCACAGTTGATAAGGGGTAACGTTGTGGCCTTTGTTGTGATGTATATATATAAGGCATAGTTGACAGGGCGTGACGCTGTGGCCTTTGTTGTGATGTATATATATAAGGCACAGTTCACAGGGGGTAACGTTGTGGCCTTTGTTGTGATGCATATATATAAGACACAGTTAACAGGGGGTGATGCTGTGGCCTTTGTTGTGATGTATATATATAAGGCACAATTGACAGTGGTGACGCTATGACATTTGTTTTGATGTATATATATAAAAGGCACAGTTGATAAGGGGTAACGTTGTGGCCTTTGTTGTGATGTATATATATAAGGCATAGTTGACAGGGGTGACGCTGTGGCCTTTGTTGTGATGTATATATATAAGGCACAGTTGACAGGGGTAACGCTGTGGCCATTGTTGTGATGTATATATATAAGGCACAGTTGACAAAGTGTGACGCTGTGGACTTTGTTGTGATGTATATATATAAGGCACAGTTGACAGAGTGTGACGCTGTGGACTTTGTTGTGATGCATATATATAAGGCACAGTTAACAGGGGGTGATGCTGTGGCCTTTGTTGTGATCTATATACATAAGGCACAATTGACAGGGGGTGACGCTATGAACTTTGTTGTGATGTATATATATAAAAGGCACAGTTGATGAGGGGTAACGTTGTGGCCTTTGTTGTGATGTATATATATAAGGCATAGTTGACAGGGGGTGACGCTGTGGCCTTTGTTGTGATGTATATATATAAGGCACAGTTGACAGGGGGTAACGCTGTGGCCTTTGTTGTGATGCATATATATAAGGCACAGTTAACAGAGGGTGATGCTGTGGCTTTTAATGTGATGTATATATATAAGGCACAATTGACAGGGGTGACGCTATGACCTTTGTTGTGATGTATATAAATAAAAGGCACAGTTGATAAGGGGTAACGTTGTGGCCTTTGTTGTGATGTATATATATAAGGCATAGTTGACAGGGGGTGACGCTGTGGCCTTTGTTGTGATGTATATATATAAGGCACAGTTGACAGGGGGTGATGCTGTGGCCTTTGTTGTGATGTATATATATAAGGCACAGTTGACAACGTGTGACGCTGTGGACTTTGTTGTGATGTATATATATAAGGCACAGTTGACAGGGGGTAACGTTGTGGCCTTTGTTGTGATGCATATATATAAGGCACAGTTAACAGGGGGTGATGCTGTGGCCTTTGTTGTGATCTATATACATAAGGCACAATTGACAGGGGGTGACGCTATGAACTTTGTTGTGATGTATATATATAAAAGGCACAGTTGATGAGGGGTAACGTTGTGGCCTTTGTTGTGATGTATATATATAAGGCATAGTTGACAGGGGGTGACGCTGTGGCCTTTGTTGTGATGTATATATATAAGGCACAGTTGACAGGGGGTAACGCTGTGGCCTTTGTTGTGATGCATATATATAAGGCACAGTTAACAGAGGGTGATGCTGTGGCTTTTAATGTGATGTATATATATAAGGCACAATTGACAGGGGTGACGCTATGACCTTTGTTGTGATGTATATAAATAAAAGGCACAGTTGATAAGGGGTAACGTTGTGGCCTTTGTTGTGATGTATATATATAAGGCAGAGTTGACAGGGGGTGACGCTGTGGCCTTTGTTGTGATGTATATATATAAGGCACAGTTGACAGGGGGGTGACGCTGTGGCCTTTGTTGTGATGTATATATATAAGGCACAGTTGAAAGAGTATGACGCTGTGGCCTTTGTTGTGATGTATATATATAAGGCATAGTTGACAAGAGGTGACACTGTGGCCTTTGTTGTGATGTATATATATAAGGAACAACTGAAAGGGGGTGACGCTGTGGCCTTTGTTGTGATGCATATAAATAAGGCACAGTTAACAGGGGGTGATGCTGTGGCCTTTGTTGTGATGTATATATATAAGGCACAATTGACAGGGGTGACGCTATGACTTTTGTTGTGATGTATATATATAAAAGGCACAGTTGATAGGGGGTAACGTTGTGGCCTTTGTTGTGATGTATATATATAAGCCATAGTTGACAGGGGGTGACGATGTGGCCTTTGTTGTGATGTATATATATAAGGCATAGTTGACAGGGGGTGACGCTGTGGACATTGTTGTGATGTATATATATAAGGCACAGTTGACAAAGTGTGACGCTGTGGACTTTGTTGTGATGTATATATATAAGGCACAGTTGACAGAGTGTGACGCTGTGGACTTTGTTGTGATGTATATATATAAACGGCACAGTTGATAAGGGGTAACGTTGTGGCCTTTGTTGTGATGTATATATATAAGGCATAGTTGACAGGGCGTGACGCTGTGGCCTTTGTTGTGATGTATATATATAAGGCACAGTTCACAGGGGGTAACGTTGTGGCCTTTGTTGTGATGCATATATATAAGACACAGTTAACAGGGGGTTATGCTGTGGCCTTTGTTGTGATGTATATATATAAGGCACAATTGACAGTGGTGACGCTATGACATTTGTTTTGATGTATATATATAAAAGGCACAGTTGATAAGGGGTAACGTTGTGGCCTTTGTTGTGATGTATATATATAAGGCATAGTTGACAGGGGGTGACGCTGTGGCCTTTGTTGTGATGTATATATATAAGGCACAGTTGACAGGGGTGACGCTGTGGCCATTGTTGTGATGTATATATATAAGGCACAGTTGACAAAGTGTGACGCTGTGGACTTTGTTGTGATGTATATATATAAGGCACAGTTGACAGAGTGTGACGCTGTGGACTTTGTTGTGATGTATATATATATGTATATATATGTCACAGTTGACAGGGGTGACGTTGTGGCCTTTGTTGTGATGTATATATATATATATATACAAAGAACAGTTGACAGGGGGTGACGCTGTGGCCTTTGTTGTGATGCATATATATAAGGCACAGTTAACAGGGGGTGATGCTGTGGCCTTTGTTGTGATGTATATACATGAGGCACAATTCACAGGGGGTGACGCTATGAACTTTGTTGTGATGTATATATATAAAAGGCACAGTTGAGAAGGGGTAACGTTGTGGCCTTTGTTGTGATGTATATATATAAGGCATAGTTGACATGGGTGACGCTGTGGCCTTTGTTGTGATGTATATATATACGGCATAGTTGACAGGGGGTAACGCTGTGGCCTTTGTTGTGATGCATATATATAAGGCACAGTTAACAGGGGGTGATGCTGTGGCCTTTAATGTGATGTATATATATAAGGCACAATTGACAGGGGTGACGCTATGACCTTTGTTGTGATGTATATATATGAAAGGCACAGTTGATAAGGGGTAACTTTGTGGCCTTTGTTGTGATGTATATATATAAGGCATAGTTGACAGGGGGTGACGCTGTGGCCTTTGTTGTGATGTATATATATAAGGCACAGTTGACAGGGGGTGACGCTGTGGCCGTTGTTGTGATGTATATATATAAGGCACAGTTGACAGAGTGTGACGCTGTGGACATTGTTGTGATGTATATATATAAAAGGCACACTTGATAGGGGGTGACGCTGTGGCCTTTGTTGTGATGTATATATATAAGGCACAGTTGACAGGGGGTTACGCTGTGGCCGTTGTTGTGATGTATATATATAAGGCACAGTTGACAGAGTCTAACGCTGTGGACTTTGTTGTGATGTATATATATAAAAGGCATAGTTGATAAGGGGTAACGTTGTGGCCTTTGTTGTGATGTATATATATAAGGCATAGTTGACAGGGGGTAACGCTGTGGCCTTTGTTGTGATGTATATATATAAGGCACAATTGACAGGGGGTAACATTGTGGCCTTTGTTGTGATGCATATATATAAGGCACAGTAAACAGGGGGTGATGCTGTGGCCTTTGTTGTGATCTATATACATAAGGCACAATTGACAGGGGGTGACGCTATAAACTTTGTTGTGATGTATATATATAAAAGGCACAGTTGATAAGGGGTAACGTTGTGGCCTTTGTTGTGATGTATATATATAAGGCATAGTTGACAGGGGGTGACGCTGTGGCCTTTGTTGTGATGTATATATATAAGGCACAGTTGACAGGGGGTAACGCTATGGCCTTTGTTGTGATGCATATATATAAGGCACAGTTAACAGGGGGTGATGCCGTGGCTTTTAATGTGATGTATATATATAAGGCACAATTGACAGGGGTGACGCTATGACCTTTGTTGTGATGTATATAAATAAAAGGCACAGTTGATAAGGGGTAACGTTGTGGCCTTTGTTGTGATGTATATATATAAGGCATAGTTGACAAAACAGAACATAAGAACGTAGGACGCGATAGGGCCCCGCCGTACCCACTCATCCAAATATACAGAATACAGACACAACAAAAGGTATGTACCAAAAGTAGGCTCCAGATCAAGGGGAGCTTTCCAACACAGCAGAATGAGTAGCCTAAACTGGAGGACCACCCAAACGAGCTTCTGTACCTGCGGGCATGAAACACAGCCCCCGTAGAAACGGGGGTCAGTACGGGAGATGTACTGAGTATGTAAAGCAGAAGGTACAGAAATCACAAACATAGCTGGAGTCAGAAAGAACAAACACACCAACATCACAAACAAAGCAAACCTGTGCGGGAGGCGAACGTACAAATGCAAATCAAATCATGTATAGGGTTTAGGAACGTGGTCACCCCCCGACGCTGGTGCCACAACACATCATAACTCCAGAAGTTTTCAAATCTCCGTACAGTCTCCAGACACATCATATCACACACACATCATATCATCAGAACATATCAAATGCCATATCACATCATAACTCCATAAACGGTAACCGGCCCTATGGCGAGGCCTCGGAAACCGTAACTGTTATGTCCCGTATTTTCGTATAACGGGAAATCAAGAAATAAATAAGACTTGTGTGTGTTGAGGAAATAATTTGATTCAAGTTGCTATGCTCATGTTGATTATGAAATCATTGATGTCAATACCTCGGGGAAGGCCGAGGGTAAATTTGGAATTTTAGAAATTAGTTTCGGGAATTACAAAACGGGACATATCACGAATTGGGCCAAGTTTGGACAACAAGGAATTGAAGCCCAAGTCCTTGAAGAGGCCGGCCAAGGGGGGCAAGCCCAAGCCCATTTCATTAAGGTCATGTGCTATGCACATGACCTATGAGTGGATATATATCAAGCACACTTGGAATTATCAAGAATTTAATCAAAAATTCAAGAACACAAAGAAAGAGGGGTTTCGGCCACTAGAGAGAAAAAGAAAGAAAAATTTCCAAGCTTGATTGTTGATCCAAAAATCTCAAGTTTTACATAGTTGTGGAGTACTCAAGACGCTCTCCGACGTGATACAAGTAGTTTGGAGAAAGAGCGACGTTTGCGACAAGTCGGAAATTCAAGAAAAAGGTAAGATTTTTATGTTTTAATGTTATGAAATGGATATATATGTGTTAGTGATTGGATTAGTGTGAAGATTGTGGGATGAGGTTGTGTTTGTGCATGGTGTGTGTGTGTAAAAAGGGTGTGTTTGGCCGTGAGTTCCATGTGGTGCAAGCCATAAGAATTTTATCTTGTTTAGTTTGAATAATGTGTTGTTGTGATCTTTATGTCGTAAAGGATCGATTAAAGAATTGAGTTGGTGCTAGAAAATAATTTTGGACGTTATCGGAAAGCGTATACATTTGGTATATTTGTGTATATCATAGTATATTTATGACACTAAAGACCTTAAATAAGATTTATGGTTGATGATAACGAATTTGGAATGAAACGACGCAAGTTAGAATGTTCGTCGTAACCTTTGGTGTTTTGAATGAAAATTGGAAAGTAATGAACTTTGAATAAGTTTGTATGTGGTTTGGAACTTGTTGGTGGTGTATATATATAAGGCACAGTTGACAACGTGTGACGCTGTGGACTTTGTTGTGATGTATATATATAAGGCACAGTTGACAGGGGGTAACGTTGTGGCCTTTGTTGTGATGCATATATATAAGGCACAGTTAACAGGGGGTGATGCTGTGGCCTTTGTTGTGATCTATATACATAAGGCACAATTGACAGGGGGTGACGCTATGAACTTTGTTGTGATGTATATATATAAAAGGCACAGTTGATGAGGGGTAACGTTGTGGCCTTTGTTGTGATGTATATATATAAGGCATAGTTGACAGGGGGTGACGCTGTGGCCTTTGTTGTGATGTATATATATAAGGCACAGTTGACAGGGGGTAACGCTGTGGCCTTTGTTGTGATGCATATATATAAGGCACAGTTAACAGAGGGTGATGCTGTGGCTTTTAATGTGATGTATATATATAAGGCACAATTGACAGGGGTGACGCTATGACCTTTGTTGTGATGTATATAAATAAAAGGCACAGTTGATAAGGGGTAACGTTGTGGCCTTTGTTGTGATGTATATATATAAGGCAGAGTTGACAGGGGGTGACGCTGTGGCCTTTGTTGTGATGTATATATATAAGGCACAGTTGACAGGGGGTGACGCTGTGGCCTTTGTTGTGATGTATATATATAAGGCACAGTTGAAAGAGTATGACGCTGTGGCCTTTGTTGTGATGTATATATATAAGGCATAGTTGACAAGAGGTGACACTGTGGCCTTTGTTGTGATGTATATATATAAGGAACAACTGAAAGGGGGTGACGCTGTGGCCTTTGTTGTGATGCATATAAATAAGGCACAGTTAACAGGGGGTGATGCTGTGGCCTTTGTTGTGATGTATATATATAAGGCACAATTGACAGGGGTGACGCTATGACTTTTGTTGTGATGTATATATATAAAAGGCACAGTTGATAGGGGGTAACGTTGTGGCCTTTGTTGTGATGTATATATATAAGCCATAGTTGACAGGGGGTGACGATGTGGCCTTTGTTGTGATGTATATATATAAGGCATAGTTGACAGGGGGTGACGCTGTGGACATTGTTGTGATGTATATATATAAGGCACAGTTGACAAAGTGTGACGCTGTGGACTTTGTTGTGATGTATATATATAAGGCACAGTTGACAGAGTGTGACGCTGTGGACTTTGTTGTGATGTATATATATAAACGGCACAGTTGATAAGGGGTAACGTTGTGGCCTTTGTTGTGATGTATATATATAAGGCATAGTTGACAGGGCGTGACGCTGTGGCCTTTGTTGTGATGTATATATATAAGGCACAGTTCACAGGGGGTAACGTTGTGGCCTTTGTTGTGATGCATATATATAAGACACAGTTAACAGGGGGTTATGCTGTGGCCTTTGTTGTGATGTATATATATAAGGCACAATTGACAGTGGTGACGCTATGACATTTGTTTTGATGTATATATATAAAAGGCACAGTTGATAAGGGGTAACGTTGTGGCCTTTGTTGTGATGTATATATATAAGGCATAGTTGACAGGGGGTGACGCTGTGGCCTTTGTTGTGATGTATATATATAAGGCACAGTTGACAGGGGTGACGCTGTGGCCATTGTTGTGATGTATATATATAAGGCACAGTTGACAAAGTGTGACGCTGTGGACTTTGTTGTGATGTATATATATAAGGCACAGTTGACAGAGTGTGACGCTGTGGACTTTGTTGTGATGTATATATATATGTATATATATGTCACAGTTGACAGGGGTGACGTTGTGGCCTTTGTTGTGATGTATATATATATATATATACAAAGAACAGTTGACAGGGGGTGACGCTGTGGCCTTTGTTGTGATGCATATATATAAGGCACAGTTAACAGGGGGTGATGCTGTGGCCTTTGTTGTGATGTATATACATGAGGCACAATTCACAGGGGGTGACGCTATGAACTTTGTTGTGATGTATATATATAAAAGGCACAGTTGAGAAGGGGTAACGTTGTGGCCTTTGTTGTGATGTATATATATAAGGCATAGTTGACATGGGTGACGCTGTGGCCTTTGTTGTGATGTATATATATACGGCATAGTTGACAGGGGGTAACGCTGTGGCCTTTGTTGTGATGCATATATATAAGGCACAGTTAACAGGGGGTGATGCTGTGGCCTTTAATGTGATGTATATATATAAGGCACAATTGACAGGGGTGACGCTATGACCTTTGTTGTGATGTATATATATGAAAGGCACAGTTGATAAGGGGTAACTTTGTGGCCTTTGTTGTGATGTATATATATAAGGCATAGTTGACAGGGGGTGACGCTGTGGCCTTTGTTGTGATGTATATATATAAGGCACAGTTGACAGGGGGTGACGCTGTGGCCGTTGTTGTGATGTATATATATGAGGCACAGTTGACAGAGTGTGACGCTGTGGACATTGTTGTGATGTATATATATAAAAGGCACACTTGATAGGGGGTGACGCTGTGGCCTTTGTTGTGATGTATATATATAAGGCACAGTTGACAGGGGGTTACGCTGTGGCCGTTGTTGTGATGTATATATATAAGGCACAGTTGACAGAGTCTAACGCTGTGGACTTTGTTGTGATGTATATATATAAAAGGCATAGTTGATAAGGGGTAACGTTGTGGCCTTTGTTGTGATGTATATATATAAGGCATAGTTGACAGGGGGTAACGCTGTGGCCTTTGTTGTGATGTATATATATAAGGCACAATTGACAGGGGGTAACATTGTGGCCTTTGTTGTGATGCATATATATAAGGCACAGTAAACAGGGGGTGATGCTGTGGCCTTTGTTGTGATCTATATACATAAGGCACAATTGACAGGGGGTGACGCTATAAACTTTGTTGTGATGTATATATATAAAAGGCACAGTTGATAAGGGGTAACGTTGTGGCCTTTGTTGTGATGTATATATATAAGGCATAGTTGACAGGGGGTGACGCTGTGGCCTTTGTTGTGATGTATATATATAAGGCACAGTTGACAGGGGGTAACGCTATGGCCTTTGTTGTGATGCATATATATAAGGCACAGTTAACAGGGGGTGATGCCGTGGCTTTTAATGTGATGTATATATATAAGGCACAATTGACAGGGGTGACGCTATGACCTTTGTTGTGATGTATATAAATAAAAGGCACAGTTGATAAGGGGTAACGTTGTGGCCTTTGTTGTGATGTATATATATAAGGCATAGTTGACAAAACAGAACATAAGAACGTAGGACGCGATAGGGCCCCGCCGTACCCACTCATCCAAATATACAGAATACAGACACAACAAAAGGTATGTACCAAAAGTAGGCTCCAGATCAAGGGGAGCTTTCCAACACAGCAGAATGAGTAGCCTAAACTGGAGGACCACCCAAACGAGCTTCTGTACCTGCGGGCATGAAACACAGCCCCCGTAGAAACGGGGGTCAGTACGGGAGATGTACTGAGTATGTAAAGCAGAAGGTACAGAAATCACAAACATAGCTGGAGTCAGAAAGAACAAACACACCAACATCACAAACAAAGCAAACCTGTGCGGGAGGCGAACGTACAAATGCAAATCAAATCATGTATAGGGTTTAGGAACGTGGTCACCCCCCGACGCTGGTGCCACAACACATCATAACTCCAGAAGTTTTCAAATCTCCGTACAGTCTCCAGACACATCATATCACACACACATCATATCATCAGAACATATCAAATGCCATATCACATCATAACTCCATAAACGGTAACCGGCCCTATGGCGAGGCCTCGGAAACCGTAACTGTTATGTCCCGTATTTTCGTATAACGGGAAATCAAGAAATAAATAAGACTTGTGTGTGTTGAGGAAATAATTTGATTCAAGTTGCTATGCTCATGTTGATTATGAAATCATTGATGTCAATACCTCGGGGAAGGCCGAGGGTAAATTTGGAATTTTAGAAATTAGTTTCGGGAATTACAAAACGGGACATATCACGAATTGGGCCAAGTTTGGACAACAAGGAATTGAAGCCCAAGTCCTTGAAGAGGCCGGCCAAGGGGGGCAAGCCCAAGCCCATTTCATTAAGGTCATGTGCTATGCACATGACCTATGAGTGGATATATATCAAGCACACTTGGAATTATCAAGAATTTAATCAAAAATTCAAGAACACAAAGAAAGAGGGGTTTCGGCCACTAGAGAGAAAAAGAAAGAAAAATTTCCAAGCTTGATTGTTGATCCAAAAATCTCAAGTTTTACATAGTTGTGGAGTACTCAAGACGCTCTCCGACGTGATACAAGTAGTTTGGAGAAAGAGCGACGTTTGCGACAAGTCGGAAATTCAAGAAAAAGGTAAGATTTTTATGTTTTAATGTTATGAAATGGATATATATGTGTTAGTGATTGGATTAGTGTGAAGATTGTGGGATGAGGTTGTGTTTGTGCATGGTGTGTGTGTGTAAAAAGGGTGTGTTTGGCCGTGAGTTCCATGTGGTGCAAGCCATAAGAATTTTATCTTGTTTAGTTTGAATAATGTGTTGTTGTGATCTTTATGTCGTAAAGGATCGATTAAAGAATTGAGTTGGTGCTAGAAAATAATTTTGGACGTTATCGGAAAGCGTATACATTTGGTATATTTGTGTATATCATAGTATATTTATGACACTAAAGACCTTAAATAAGATTTATGGTTGATGATAACGAATTTGGAATGAAACGACGCAAGTTAGAATGTTCGTCGTAACTTTTGGTGTTTTGAATGAAAATTGGAAAGTAATGAACTTTGAATAAGTTTGTATGTGGTTTGGAACTTGTTGGTGGTGTGTTTGAATAATTTTGAATGAGTGAATGAATGGACTAATGTGGAAATAGATTTGGAATTTTGAAGCTTGAATATAGAATTACCAACTTATGTAATAAGGTGCAATTTTGAAGTTAGTGTGGTTGATTGTGGTTTGTATTGTGTAATGATGTTTGGGATTGTTGTTGTTGTATTTTGAGCCGAGCCAAGTCTCGGGGATGTTAGATTTATAGGGGAAATGCTGCCGAAATTTCGGTAGCCAAGTATAGCCCCAAAGATGAAAATGCTAACTCCCATGAATAGTAACTGGTAAAAGTGACCATTTGCAGTTTTCGGACGAAACGGGAATCGCGATTTGACGAGCGTAAGGCGCCAACCAGGTATGTAAAGCCTACCTATCCTTCTTTTGGCATGTCCTAGTCATACTAGGTTAATATCGGAATCTCGGGGGTAACTCTGCTCTTGGAAATTTAGGTTCAAGTTTAGGTACTATTCATCCAGCGCAATTGAACCCTTTTGTTGCATTTGGTCCAAAGAATGTTCGAATCGTCATAACTTTTGTTGTTGTGTCCGAAACTCTCCGAAACTTTCGTAGATGGCTCTAGGGAGCCTAAAGTCTGTGATTTGCGTCCGCCGCCTCAATTTGACTCGAGGTGGGCCCGCGAGCCCCAAGGCTCCCCTTATTCGGTTTGTTTGGTTCGTTTGCGTCCGCTATGATCAGCGATCGTTTGTTTATGACCCAATGCTGCGTTTGAAACTTCCTATGCCATTAGTGAACGTTTTGTACTTTGAATAATGTGAGGTTTTCGGAACATGACCTATAAACAGTTTTCTCTAAAGATTAGGCAGTTGGAATTTCGTACCTTTTACCCGCAAATTTTGCTTAATCTGATTCCCACTCCGAGCCTTCTGGCGTCGGTATATACCTATATGTAAACTATATGTTGAGTCCGGTAAATTATTTTTAATATGCATATGGTTTCTGCACTACTCTGTTCGTGCTGTCTGCTATGATTTCGTTCGTCGGTACCCGGGCCGACTTTGTGATCGTGCGCGCCATAACATATTCGGGAGTCATGATGTGTTACGGTTTCCGAGGCCTCGCCATAGGGCCGGTTACCGTTTATGGAGTTATGATGTGATATGGCATTTGATATGTTCTGATGATGTGATGTGTGTGTGATATGATGTGTCTGGAGACTGTACGGAGATTTGAAAACTTCTGGAGTTATGATGTGTTGTGGCACCAGCGTCGGGGGGTGACCACGTTCCTAAACCCTATACATGATTTGATTGCATTTGTACGTTCGCCTCCCGCACAGGTTTGCTTTGTTTACGTTGACGGTGTGTTTGTTCTTTCTGACTCCAGCTGTGTTTGTGATTTCTGTACCTTCTGCTTTACATACTCAGTACTTCTCCCGTACTGACCCCCGGTTCTTCGGGGGCTGCGTTTCATGCCCGCAGGTACAGAAGCTCGTTTGGGTGATCCTCTGGTTTAGGCTACTCATTCTGATGTGTTGGAGAGCTCCCCTTGATCCGGAGCCTAACTTTTGGTACATACCTTCAGTTGTGTGTGTATTCTGTACATTTGTGGCAGTGTGGGTACGGCGGGGCCCTGTCCCGTCATATGTTCGTATGTTCTGTTTTGTTTTAGAGGCCTGTAGTCATATTTGTGGGTCGTGGGTCCGGTGTGTTTGTATGTGGATCTGTTTTGCGTTCTTAAGCGGCCAGTATGCTACTATGGCCAGGACGGCCCATGAGTTTGTACGTGTGTGTGTGCATTTGGGCGATGTATATTCCGCCACCTTTCTGATTTTGATTTGACTGTTCTGCACGGGCGATCGCTTAAGATAAGTGTTCGATAAATGTTTGTGTGACGTCTGTTGTTAATTTTCAATTCGAACAATGTACGTTAAGTCTGAATGAGTCTGAATACGATTATCCGGTTGTGAGTCTGTTTGGGGTGCCTAAGTAGGGCACCAGTCACGGCCCACGGGGTTGGGTCGTGACAAAAGTGGTATCAGAGCCGTTTGTCGTCGGAATGTCTACAGGCCGTGTCTAGTAGAGTCTTGTTTATCGATGTGTTGTGCACCACATCTATAAACAGGGAGCTACAGGACATCTAGGATGTTGTGTTGCTCCTTTCTTTGGAATCTTAGATCGTGCGATAGAGCTGTGTTATTAGGGTCATTCTGATCTGACCCGTTGTTGTGTTTGCAGCGATGCCTCCGAAGAAGGCAACGGCGGCCCAGAAGGGCAAGGCGAAGGTGGGAGAGACCAGTCAGGCACAACGGGCTACTCGGGCTCGTGTTTATAATTTGCCTGAGGTTACACCTCATTCTGAGGTGTCTGCTACACCCCCATTAGTACAGCCTAGAGCGGGACCTTCAGCAGCTCCAGAGGTCCGTGTACCCGCTCCTGAGATTCCTCAGCCAGGGGCGGAGGATAGGACCCTGAGGGAGGCTTTACAGTTGTTGACCACGATTGTAGCCGGACAGGCTCGCAGGCGCGGGCGGAGGGACGATGATGATGAGGACAGGCGGGAAAGCCTGAGAGTTTGGGAGTTCTTGTTATGCGGCCCTCCAGAGTTATTCGGGTCTAAGCCCGACGAGGACCCCCATTACTTCATTCGGGGGATGCGGCGTGCATTAGACTTGGTCAGGGCTTCAGAGACCGAGTCGGTTGAGCTAGCCTCGCATAGACTTCGGGATGTTGCCGCGCATTGGTATGAGACTTGGGAGCTATCCCGGGGTGAGGGTGCTCCTCCAGCTATGTGGGATCAGTTTGTGACTGCTTTCACCCGCCACTTTCTGCCCCCAGAGTTACGACGGGAGCGAGCTGATCGGTTTTTGCATCTGCAGCAGAGAGGTCGGAGCGTCCGTGAATATAATTTGGAGTTTGATTCCCTGGCCCGGTATGCCCCCGCCGTGGTGGCAGATATGACAGATCGGATGCATAGATATGTTATGGGGCTGGATCGTTACTTGATTGACGGGTGTATGGCGGTGTCATTGCAGACAGATATGGACATTGCCCGTCTACAGGCCTACGCCCAGGGGATGGAGAACCGGCACCGAGCAGATCGGCCCAGCCGAGAGTATGATGGGAGACGGCCCAAGAGGGCCAGATCAGCGGGGTATTCCGGAGATTCTCGGGGCGGGCAGCCTCAGTATCAGTCCAGCGGGTACTTTCCTCCGTCAGGCCGGGACACACAGTCTGTTGGTAAGAGGTTTGATGGAGCAGGACCGTCCAGGGCAGACCAGAGTTCCAGAGCCCCAGGTCCTCAGGCGAGTAGGGGTCCCAGTCAGTCTAGGCCACCCATACCCCAGTGTTCGTATTGTGGAAGATCGCACCCAGGTGAATGCTTCAGGGCCACAGGGGCCTGTTTTGCTTGCGGCCGCCAGGGCCATATCATGCGGGATTGTCCGTGGGCAGGCGGTTCCGGTAGCGCAGCACCGCTGATGAGATCTGTTGCGGGTTCGTCATCTACCCCTTCGGCCACGCGCTCTGCGGGGCGAGGTATGCCAGCACCAGCGGGCCGCGGTAGAGGCCGTGGTGGGGGTTCAGATTCTAGCGGTCCCTCGAACCGCATCTATGCTTTGACCGGTCGTCGGGACCCAGAGGCACCCCCAGACACAGACCCAGGTATACTACTAACCCTTTTGTTTAATGAATATGTGCAATGGTAGGTTTGTACCTCAGTATTGTGCGATATTCTTTTTGTGTGTGTCAGTAAAGCTAGGGTAATAATCCGAATTAATGAAAACATCCGAGGCAGTTATCTGTGCATGTGGGAGGAAAATATATGGGATTTGGAAGGCTAGAACGATAGACCACACAACCAGAAAAGCAAACGACCTCTTTGGGCCAGAGTGGGACCCGCTACGAAAAATTTCCGAAAAATTTGCTAAGACCTCGTTTGGCCTAAAATTACGTGACAAAGGTCGTGCGAGGCAATTGGCGAAATTATATCAGCCCTAACGCGTCAAAATGTGTAAAAGTTTCAGGGTTAAGCGTGCTCAAGCCAGAGCAATTCTGGGATGGGTGACCCCCTGGGAAGTAACGCAAAATTTTGCACAAGTGTAAGTATGATTAAGGTAAATGAAAACTTGGGGTAACCAAAGGCAAATAGGATGTGTGTGAAGTAATTAGTGCCCTTTCGAGAGTCGCGCGGAACGAGGCGGACTAAATGGGCAAAAAGAAAAGGGTACAACACCTCTTGGGAAATCGAACGAATTTGAATAATAGTCAGAGATGTTCGCCAGTAAGGTGTGAGTAAACGTGTGTATGTGTATATGTATGTGTATGTGTGTGTATGATTCTCATTTGCTGCCTATGAGGGCTAAGAGTCGAGCCCCGGAAACTAATGTTGTGATAAACGAAGGATAAGCAGTGTGAGTAATTGGAATTTTTGAAGGAGTCGATACGTAAGACGCAAGGTAAATTGTGTGACGACTGGATGAGTGAGTTTGCAAATAAAAAGGAAATTCCCATGAATTATTGGAGCCTTAATATGAATGATTTGATCCTAAAGTGACAATCTACCTCTGGTGCTTCTGCACTTCCAATTCCGATGAGGCTCTACCTAGTACGCCTCTGTAATTCTGAGTTCGACTATGTTCCCGTCCGATGAACCTTTTGTGCGTTTGATTCCGAATCCGTTTCTGTCTGGCACACCTCTGTATGTCTGACTCTGGATATAAATCCGTCTGATATACTTCTGTGCGTTTGATTTTGACCGCGCGTGTGTTTGATACCTTTTGGTTTGTCTGATCACGGTTCGGTATGAAACAATTCTGTATATTTTCTTCTGATTTCGGATTTGTTCGATATAATTCCGTACGTCTGGCTTTGATCGTGAATCTGTTTAGTATATCTTCGTGTGTCTGATTCTGCTTACAAATTCGTCTGATACGCCTTTGTACGTCTGACTCCGATCTCAGATGTGTCTGATATGCTTCCGTACCTTTGATGTTGACTACGAATCCGTCCGCCATAGTTGAGTATGTCTGCCTCCGATTATGAATCCGTCCGGTTTTAGTTCTGAATCAGTTTGGTATGAAGTGTCTGATATGAAGTAAAGTGAGATTACGACTATGTGGTAAGGAAACTCAGGAGTGTGAAAAGAAGATGATATTGACGATGACGTCTGGAAAGCGTTCGTCTGTTACAAGAATATGGCGTATGGTTCGGTGATTACGTAGAATATGAGAAAATGTATTATGAAGGCATTTGGATCGGTGATGCGAAAAATCTACCCTAGTATTGGTAAAGAAGCCATGTCGGAGAAATCAATAAAGGACAACTATCAAGGGAACCCTCCTGGAGTAGTACGACACCCATGAGTTCGATTCAACATTCGAGGACGAATGTTCTTAAGGGGGGGGAGAATGTTATGTCCCGTATTTTCGTATAACGGGAAATCAAGAAATAAATAAGACTTGTGTGTGTTGAGGAAATAATTTGATTCAAGTTGCTATGCTCATGTTGATTATGAAATCATTGATGTCAAGACCTCGGGGAAGGCCGAGGGTAAATTTGGAATTTTAGAAATTAGTTTCGGGAATTACAAAACGGGACATTTCACGAATTGGGCCAAGTTTGGACAACAAGGAATTGAAGCCCAAGTCCTTGAAGAGGCCGGCCAAGGGGGGCAAGCCCAAGCCCATTTCATTAAGGTCATGTGCTATGCACATGACTTATGAGTGGATATATATCAAGCACACTTGGAATTATCAAGAATTTAATCAAAAATTCAAGAACACAAAGAAAGAGGGGTTTCGACCACTAGAGAGAAAAAGAAAGAAAAATTTCCAAGCTTGATTGTTGATCCAAAAATCTCAAGTTTTACATAGTTGTGGAGTACTCAAGACGCTCTCCGACGTGATACAAGTAGTTTGGAGAAAGAGCGACGTTTGCGACAAGTCGGAAATTCAAGAAAAAGGTAAGATTTTTATGTTTTAATGTTATGAAATGGATATATATGTGTTAGTGATTGGATTAGTGTGAAGATTGTGGGATGAGGTTGTGTTTGTGCATGGTGTGTGTGTGTAAAAAGGGTGTGTTTGGCCGTGAGTTCCATGTGGTGCAAGCCATAAGAATTTTATCTTGTTTAGTTTGAATAATGTGTTGTTGTGATCTTTATGTCGTAAAGGATCGATTAAAGAATTGAGTTGGTGCTAGAAAATAATTTTGGACGTTATCGGAAAGCGTATACATTTGGTATATTTGTGTATATCATAGTATATTTATGACACTAAAGACCTTAAATAAGATTTATGGTTGATGATAACGAATTTGGAATGAAACGACGCAAGTTAGAATGTTCGTCGTAACTTTTGGTGTTTTGAATGAAAATTGGAAAGTAATGAACTTTGAATAAGTTTGTATGTGGTTTGGAACTTGTTGGTGGTGTGTTTGAATAATTTTGAATGAGTGAATGAATGGACTAATGTGGAAATAGATTTGGAATTTTGAAGCTTGAATATAGAATTACCAACTTATGTAATAAGGTGCAATTTTGAAGTTAGTGTGGTTGATTGTGGTTTGTATTGTGTAATGATGTTTGGGATTGTTGTTGTTGTATTTTGAGCCGAGCCAAGTCTCGGGGATGTTAGATTTATAGGGGAAATGCTGCCGAAATTTCGGTAGCCAAGTATAGCCCCAAAGATGAAAATGCTAACTCCCATGAATAGTAACTGGTAAAAGTGACCATTTGCAGTTTTCGGACGAAACGGGAATCGCGATTTGACGAGCGTAAGGCGCCAACCAGGTATGTAAAGCCTACCTATCCTTCTTTTGGCATGTCCTAGTCATACTAGGTTAATATCGGAATCTCGGGGGTAACTCTGCTCTTGGAAATTTAGGTTCAAGTTTAGGTACTATTCATCCAGCGCAATTGAACCCTTTTGTTGCATTTGGTCCAAAGAATGTTCGAATCGTCATAACTTTTGTTGTTGTGTCCGAAACTCTCCGAAACTTTCGTAGATGGCTCTAGGGAGCCTAAAGTCTGTGATTTGCGTCCGCCGCCTCAATTTGACTCGAGGTGGGCCCGCGAGCCCCAAGGCTCCCCTTATTCGGTTTGTTTGGTTCGTTTGCGTCCGCTATGATCAGCAATCGTTTGTTTATGACCCAATGTTGCGTTTGAAACTTCCTATGCCATTAGTGAACGTTTTGTACTTTGAATAATGTGAGGTTTTCGGAACATGACCTATAAATAGTTTTCTCTAAAGATTTGGCAGTTGGAACTTCGTACCTTTTACCCGCAAATTTTGCTTAATCTGATTCCCACTCCGAGCCTTCTGGCGTCGGTATATACCTATATGTAAACTATATGTTGAGTCCGGTAAATTATTTTTAATATGCATATGGTTTCTGCACTACTCTGTTCGTGCTGTCTGCTATGATTTCGTTCGTCGGTACCCGGGCCGACTTTGTGATCGTGCGCGCCATAACATATTCGGGAGTCATGATGTGTTACGGTTTCCGAGGCCTCGCCATAGGGCCGGTTACCGTTTATGGAGTTACGATGTGATATGGCATTTGATATGTTCTGATGATGTGATGTGTGTGTGATATGATGTGTCTGGAGACTGTACGGAGATTTGAAAACTTCTGGAGTTATGATGTGTTGTGGCACCAGCGTCGGGGGGTGACCACGTTCCTAAACCCTATACATGATTTGATTGCATTTGTACGTTCGCCTCCCGCACAGGTTTGCTTTGTTTACGTTGACGGTGTGTTTGTTCTTTCTGACTCCAGCTGTGTTTGTGATTTCTGTACCTTCTGCTTTACATACTCAGTACTTCTCCCGTACTGACCCCCGGTTCTTCGGGGGCTGCGTTTCATGCCCGCAGGTACAGAAGCTCGTTTGGGTGATCCTCTGGTTTAGGCTACTCATTCTGATGTGTTGGAGAGCTCCCCTTGATCCGGAGCCTAACTTTTGGTACATACCTTCAGTTGTGTGTGTATTCTGTACATTTGTGGCAGTGTGGGTACGGCGGGGCCCTGTCCCGTCATATGTTCGTATGTTCTGTTTTGTTTTAGAGGCCTGTAGTCATATTTGTGGGTCGTGGGTCCGGTGTGTTTGTATGTGGATCTGTTTTGCGTTCTTAAGCGGCCAGTATGCTACTATGGCCAGGACGGCCCATGAGTTTGTACGTGTGTGTGTGCATTTGGGCGATGTATATTCCGCCACCTTTCTGATTTTGATTTGACTGTTCTGCACGGGCGATCGCTTAAGATAAGTGTTCGATAAATGTTTGTGTGACGTCTGTTGTTAATTTTCAATTCGAACAATGTACGTTAAGTCTGAATGAGTCTGAATACGATTATCCGGTTGTGAGTCTGTTTGGGGTGCCTAAGTAGGGCACCAGTCGCGGCCCACGGGGTTGGGTCGTGATAGTAACACATCATAACTCCCGAAAGTATAGTAACGCGCACGATCACAAAGTCGGCCCGGGTACCGACGAACGAAGTCATAGCAGACAGCACGAACAGAGTAGTGCAGAAACCATATGCATACCAAAAATAATTTGTCGGACTCACATATAGTTTACGTATAAGAATATACTGACGCCAGAAGGCTCGGAGTAGGAATCAGATTGATCAAAGTATGCGTATAAAAGATACGAGGTTCCAAACTGTCAAATTCGCAAGAACAACTGTTCATAAGTCATTTTCCGAAGATCTTACATCATTCAGAGTACAAAACGTACATTAATGGCGTAGGAAATTTCAAACGCATCCTTGGGTCAAAAACAGACGGTCGCAGATCATAACAGACACAAACGGACCAAACAAACCGAATAAGGGGAGCCTCGGGGCTCGTGGGCCCACCTCGAGTCAAATTGAGGCGGCGGACACAAATCACAGACTTTCGGCTCCATAGAGCCATCTACAAAAGCTTCGAAGAGTTTCGGACACAACAGTACAAGTTATGGAAGTGCGAACATTCTTTCCACTAAATGTGACAAAAGGGGTTCAATCGCGCTGAGTGAATAGTGCTCGAACTTGAACTTCGATTTCCAAGAGCAGGGTTATTCCCGAGATTCCGATATTAACCTAGTAGGACTAGGACATGCCAAAAGAATGATAGGTAGGCTTTACATACCTGGTTGGCGCCTTACGCTCCTCAAATCGCAATTCCCGTTTCGTCCAGAAACTGCAAATGGTCACTTTTACCAGTTACTATTCATGAGAATTAACATTTTAGTCTTTGGGCTATATTTGGCTACCGAAATTTCGGCAGCATTTCCCCTATAAATCTAACACCCCCGAGACTTAGCTCGGCTCAAAATATAACAACATCAACAGCCCACACATCATTACACAATACGAATCACAATCAAACACATTAACTTCACAATTGCACTTTATTTCATAAGTTGGTAATCCTATTTCCAAACTTCACAATTTCAACTCATATCCACATTATTGTATTCATTCATTCAAGATTATTCCACTACATAACAAACAAGTTCCAAACCACATACAAACATCCCCAAAATTCACTACTTTCCAATTTTCATTCAAAACACCAAAAGTTACGACGAACGTTCTAACTTGCGTCGTTTTATTCCGAATTCATTATCATCAACCATAAATCATATTTAAAGTCCTTAATATCATAAATACACTATGATGTACACAAATATACCAAAGGTATACACTTTCCGATAACGTCCGAAATCATTTTCTAACACCAAATCAATTCTCCAAACATTCATTTACGATACAAAGGTTACAACGACACCTCAAACGACTAAACGGAATCAAATTCACATGGTCTTGCACTACCTACAAGCCACGGCCAAACACACCCTTTCTACACACACACACCATGCACAAACACAACCCCATCCCATAATCTTCATACTAATCCAATCACTAACACATACATATCCATTTCATAACATTAAAACATAAAAATCTTACCTTGTTCTTGAATTTCCGACTTGTCGCGAACGCCGATCTTTCTCCAAACTACTTGTATCACGTCGGAGAGCGTCTTGAGCACTTTACAACTATGTGAAAATCAAGATTTTTGGAGCAAGCACAAGGCTTGGGAATTTTTTTCTCTCTTCTCCACTATTCTCGGCCGAAACCCTCTTGTTGGTGTTCTTGAATTTTTTTTTTTGATCTTTGAAGATTCTAAGTGGAAGAATGATATATATCCACTAATAGTCATGTGCATAGCACATGACATTAAAATGGGTTTGGGCCAAAAGCTATGGCCGGCCACCCTCCAATCCTTGGGCCTCAATTTCTTTGTTCAATTTCATGGCCCAATTCATAAATGTCCCGTTTTGTAATTCCCGAAACTAATTTCTAAAATTCCGAATTTACCCTCGGTCTTCCCCGAGGTCTTGACATCAATGATTTCATGATCAATATGAGCATACCAACTTGAATCAAATTATTTCCTCAACACACACAAGTCTTATTTATTTCTCGATTTCCCGTTATACGAAAATGCGGGACATAACATTCTCCCCCCCTTAAGAACATTCGTCCTCGAATGTTGAATCGACCTTATGGGTGCCGTACTACTCCGGGAGGGTTCTCTTGATAGTTGCCCTTCATTGATTTCTCCGACATGTCTTCTTTACCAATACTAGGGTAGATTTTTCACATCACTGACCCAAATACCTTCATAATACATTTTCTCATACTCTACGTAATCACCGAACTCTGCACTATATTCTCGTAAGGGACGGACGCTTTCCAGACATCATAATCAATATCATTTTCTTATCACACTCCTGGGTTTCCTTACCACATCGTCGTACTCTCACTTTACTTCATATCAGACACTTCATGCCAAACAGATTCAGAACTTAAGCCGGACGCGCATAAGTATATCGGACGGATTCGTAGTCAACATCAAAAGTGCGGACGCATATCAGACACATCTGAGATCGGAGTCAGACGTACAAAGGCGTATCAAACGAATTCGTAGGCAGAATCAGACACCCGAAGATATACCAAACAGATTCACAATCAAAGCCAGACGTACGGAATCATATCGAACAAACCCGAAATCAGAAGCAAATATACAGAATTGTTTCATACCGAATCGTGATCAGACAAACCGAAATGTATCAAACACACACGCGGTCAAAATCAAACGCACAAAAGGTTCATCGGACGGGAACATAGTCGAACTCAGAAATATAGAGGCGTACCAGGTAGAGCCTCATCGGAATTGGAAGTGCGGACGCACCACAGATAGATTGTCAATTTAGGATCACATCATTCACATTAAGGCTCCAATAATTCATGAGAATTTCCTTTTTATTTGCAAACTCACTCATCAGTCGTCACACAATTTACCTTGCGTCTTACGTATCGATTCCTTCAAATTTCCAATTACTCACACTGCTTATCTTTTCTTTATCACAACATTAGTTGCTGGGCTCAGCTCTTAGCCCTCCTAGGCACCAAATGAGAATCATACACACACATACACATACATATACACCTACACACGTTTACTCATACCTTACCGGCGAACATCTCTGGCTGTTATTCAAATTCGTTCAATTTCCCAAGAGGTGTTGTATCCTTTCCTTTTCGCCCATTTAGTCCGCCTCGTTCCGCGCGACTCTCGAAAGGGCACTAATTATTCTCCACACATTCTATTCACCTTTGGTTACCCCAAATTCCCATTCACGTTAATCATACTTACACTTGTGCAAAATTTTGCGTTACTTCCCAGGGGGTCACCCATCCCAGAATTGCTCTGGCTTGAGCACGCTTAACCCTGAAACTTTTACACATTTTGACGCGTTAGGGCTGACATAATTGCGCCAATTGCCTCGCACGACCTTTGTCACGTAATTTTAGGCCAAACGGGGTCTTAGCAAATTTTTCGGAAATTTTTCGTAGCGGGTCCCACTCTAACCCAAAGAGGTCGTTTGCTTTTCTGGCTGTGAGGTCTATCGTTCTAGTCTTCCAAATCCCATATTTTTTCCCCCCACATGTACAGATAACTGCCTCGGATATTTTCATTAATTCGGATTCTTACCTTACCTTTACTGACACACACAAAAGTATATCGCATAATACTGAGGTACAAACCTACCATTGCACATATTCATTAAACAAAAAGGTTAGTAATATACCTGGGTCTGTGTCTGGGGGTGCCTCTGGGTCCCGACGTCCGGTCAAAGCATAGATGCGGTTCGAGGGGCCGCTAGAATCTGAAGCCCCACCACGGCCTCTACCGCGGCCCGCTGGTGCTGGCATACCTCGCCCCGTAGAGCGCGTGGCCGAAGGGGTAGATGACGAACCCGCAACAGATCTCATCGGCGGTGCTGCGCTACCGGAACCGCCTGCCCACGGACAATCCCGCATGATATGGCCCTGGCGGCCGCAAGCAAAACAGGCCCCCGTGGCCCTAAAGCACTCACCTGGGTGCGATCTTCCACAATACGAACACTGGGGTATGGGGGGTCTAGACTGACTGGGACCCCTGCTCGCCTGAGGACCTGGGGCTCTGGAACTCTGGTCTGCCCTGGACGGTCCCGCTCCATCAAACCTCTTACCCGCAGACTGAGCGTCCCGGCCTAACGGAGGAAAGTACCCGCTGGACTGATACTGAGGCTGCCTGCTCCGGGAATCTCCAGAATACCCCGCTGATCTGGCCCTCTTGGGCCGTCTCCCATCATACTCTCGGCTGGGCCGATCTGCTCGGTGCCGGTTCTCCATCCCCTGGGCGTAGGCCTGTAGACGGGCAATGTCCATATCTGTCTGCAATGACACCGCCATACAAACGTCAATCAAGTAACGATCCAGCCCCATAACATATCTATGCATCCGATCTGTCATATCTGCCACCACGGCAGGGGCGTACCGGGCCAGGGAATCAAACTCCAAATTGTATTCACGGACGCTCCGACCCCTCTGCTGCAGATGCAAAAACCGATCAGCTCGCTCCCGTCGTAACTCTGGGGGCAGGAAGTGGCGGGTGAAAGCAGTCACAAACTGATCCCACATGGCTGGAGGAGCACCCTCACCCCGGGATAGCTCCCAAGTCTCATACCAATGCGCGGCAACATCCCGAAGTCTATGCGAAGCTAGCTCAACCGACTCGGTCTCTAACGCCCTGACCAAGTCTAATGCACGCCGCATCCCCCGAATGAAGTCATGGGGGTCCTCGTCGGGCTTAGACCCGAAAAACTCTGGAGGGCCGCATAACAAGAACTCCCGAACTCTCAGGCTTTCCCGCCTGTGTCACGACCCGACCAGGGGCCGTGACGAGTACCCGATACTTGTACCGAGCACCCCTTAGCTATCCTGTACAAACAGTGCCATATTTTTTTTTTCTAAACATTAACATTTGCAGTAAACTTTCTAATATCGCGTTACACCAGAACGCGGACCATTCGGAATAAAATACATTAAACTGTACATAGCTGACTGTGTATATCTGTCTACGAGCCTCTAGACATAGTACATTTATACAGAGAAAGGGCCGAGTACTATCGCGCCCGAAAATACATACACAAAATAGTACCGATGAAATAAGGCTCCGGAACAACTGGAGCGCTGTCGAATGCTGCTGATAGGGCACTAGGAATCTGGTCCGTATACCTGCTGACCTGCGCGGCATGAAACGCAGCGTCCACAAGAAGGGACGTCAGTACGAATAATGTACCGAGTATGTAAGGCATGGAAAACAATACAAGCAGTAACATGAAGTACGATCAATAATAATATCACGGAGCCATAGGGCGTATAACGAGGCAAGAACGTAACCTGTACATAGGAAGGCCCCTCTTTAGGCCTGCTGTCATGTAGGCTTGTCTTTTCGTCTTTGAAACGTTTCTTTTCATAGGCATAGGAATCACATCTTTATATTACTTATTCTCGTGTACAGAAATAAAACAGTACGTTTCAGTAACGATATCATTTGCTCACGTTTACGGACACCGAATACAATCGGCTCTCCCAACCCCCCCTCGGTGTCCCTTATTCATGTATACAGAAAACAGTACAATTCAGTAGACGGTATCTTTCATTTACATTTACAGACGCCGAATACAATCGGCTCTCCCAACCCCTCCCCAACGATAACCCAACATATTACATCACACATGTATCACACATTATATATATATATACAGACGCCGCGTACGGCTCATCCCATATCCCGCGTCCGGGCATCCCGCGTCCAGGATGGAATCCAGCTGAATCAGGTGGTGATATAACAGTGGCCCTTCCCTTTTTCCCCACATACACATACATATACATTTACTCATCTTTTATGCATATACATGTCTTATATACATTTACTTTACCATATATATATACATTCCCATACACGTATACCCGTTTTATGTACCTATATCATATAAGCACACAAGAGAGCCAAGGAAAATCATGTATCCATCGGAGTGACATAAGGTCGGTGACCTCCGATTACATTACGGAATGCTAGTGATAGCTTTGTCTCACCTTGAAGAAACAAGTATTTTAAGGCGAAACTATCAACGGAAAATAGTGTTACAGTAACCGAAAATGAAATCTTAGGTATTTTAGAAAATAAAGTTATAACTAGAAAATATAAATATGATTCAACAATTAGTTTATCGCTTTCATGTTTATATGAAGTACTTGGCTTAGTCGTAGAGTCGTTCCGGTCGTACTTATCATAGCTACATTCTCTTGTCCGACATTGTCATTATCATTATCATCATAGAAACACTCCCGCTGGAGTAATCATAGTACTTATCACTTGGTGACGAAATCGGGATCAAAGGCCCCCTTTTGATTCACTTCAAGTACGTTAACCAAGATTATAGGAAAATCCGAGAGTAACGGGCCCACCTCGGGCCGGACGAGGTAGCGTATATAATTTACCCATAGTACGTGTCATAACGTTACTTGTATGAGTCTTAGGGTAATCGGGTCCCACTTAGGCAAGTTATAGAGGTCTAGAAGGTCTTTTCATCGTTTTGCACACTTTCTACTTCAATTCAATTGAACGAAAAGTTGAAAACTTTAGGTGCGGATTCCGGGGATTAGGGTTATCCCCGAGACTCGTACCCGACTTCGTTTAGTTAAGACATGCCATAGAAAGAAAGGTGAAGCCTTACATACCTCTTTCCGCTCCTTTAGCTACTCCAAATTCGAGTCACAATCTCGTCAAAATCTGCGATTTGGTCATTTTTACCAAAACTCTCATTAGCATACTTAGAGTTAACACCTTAAGGAAACAATTGGCTACCGAAATTTCGGCAGCATTTCCTCTGTAAATACACCATCCTCGACATTCAATATAACCAAATTCTTGACAAACACAATCCGGGAATTCAAACCCGGCCAAACTATTATCATAGCTCAATAATCACACTAGTGATTCACACATTTAGTTCAAGACACATGATATCAATTTGCTACTTTCTTCAAAACTTTCCAACTTCAATAAACACAATAGCAACCTTGTAATATATATTTCCTCAACATTATACTAATACCATTACTTATGTCACGACCCAGCCCCGTGGGCCGCGACTGGCACCCTACCTGGGTACCCAGACCAAATCGCATATTCGTTTCCAAATCCAAACTGATTTCATAGTTTTACAAAAGTTATGTCAAGTATACTTTATATCGAAAATATGTCTTAAGCGGTCATATCAAATCAAACTCAAACAAAGCGGCGGAATAGGCATCGCCGGTCAAAATACAGATATATACAGAAGGGCCATTTGGGGCCATCATATCAAACAGACCGCTTTAAGACCCGAAAGCAAAATCATACAGTATACACATAGGACCCTCACCCCACAAAGATGACTACAGGCCTCTACGAATTCAAAACATAACATATGGCGAGACAGGGCCCCGCCGTACCCAAACTGTCAAATATCCAAAATATATACAGAGTAGGGAAGTCTGTACCAAGAGTGGACTCCGAATCGAATAAGAGTACTCCGAGAAAGCAAAGAGTGGAGCCTACTGCGGAGGATCACCAAGATCTGCACCTGCGGGCATAAAACGCAGCCCCCGGAGAGAGGGGGTCAGTACGGAATATGTACTGAGTATGTAAAGCACGGAGTACAGAAATATGAATCGAAATCAAAAGCAAATCAGATGTCAAAGTCTGTATCGAAATCATATACATATATATTATGCAAGTAAAATCATGCAAACGCTTAAGAACGTGGTCGCCACTCCGACGCTGGCGCCACACACAGCATAACACCAGAAGGTTTCAAATCTCCGTACATCCCCGAACATAATCATAATCATCGGTGAGCGTATCGCATCCCGAGCCATATCACAGCATAACTCCAAACGGAACCCGGCCCTATGGCGAAGCCTTGGGAACCGTAACACAGCATACGGCCGAATTATCATATGACGCACGAATCAAAACCGGCCCGGGAACCGGCGAACGAAGTCATAATAAGGCACGAACGGAGTCGTGAGCAAACAAATGCAAATCGTCTTTCAAAATAGTGTTTCAAAACAAGTAAATTCATAAAGCATATCGTATTACAAAATAGTCGAATACTTAGTCGACATAAAGTTTTATTTCGCAAAGCGTTTCCAAAATGGTCCATATAATTCGAAGTATAAGTTAGCGTATCGAATTGTCCCAAATCTACCCCGCAGGAAGATGTTCCAAAGCTCCGAAGTAATATTTATATCTTTGTTATCAAAGGTGGCCCGAAGGGCAAATCGGGCATTTTTTGGGGTAGCGGACCCACCTCGATTCGAAATGAGGTGGCGAGCATATTTTTTTTTTGAGCATTTATATGCCAAGGGTCATACATAATCATTTCTAGGTCACCCGACCACATTTCGATAGGTTTCGGACGAATGGTGGCATACTAGCCAAATTGGAGCCTTTAGGCTTCAACAGAATTGAATGAATAGTGACTTTTCTGTGGATCGGGTTTCGAGGAGCAGAAATGCTCCGGAAGGTCTCATATTCGACTGACACACTAAGATATGCCAAATGAAGGAGTGGGAGGCTTTACATACCTCACAGACGTCGTAAGCTCCTCCAAATGTCTCGTCCCGTTTCGTCAAAAATCTGCAAATGGTCAAAGTTACCAAATGAGATTCTTAGGCTCAGAAATGCCTTTAACTCCATATTTGCCTACCGAAATTTCGGCAGCATTTCCCCTATAAATCTAACATCCCCGAGGCGTAGCTCGGCTCAAAATACACAACAACAACAGCCCACACATCAACAAACAACACAGACAACAATCAAGCCATTCTAGCTTCAAAATTCCACTTTGTTATCTAAGTTGGCAACTTCCATTCAAACTTTCAAAACTCCAATTCTACATCTACATAATTGTATTCATTTCCACATTCAAACTTATACAACCACATTCTCATTACAATTCAAACCATACACGAAATTACACCAAAATCCATTATGTTCCATAATTTTTCAAAACAATCAAAAGTTCACGACGAACATTCTAACTCACGTCGTTTCATTCCGAATTCATTAACATCATTATAAGTTCATATCTAAAGTCTCTAGCACCCTAAATATACAATGATATACATAATGATACCAAGGGTATACACTTTCCGATAATATCCAAAATCACTTTTCAACGCCAATTCCATTTATCAATTAATCTTTTACGACATAAAGGTCACAACAACACATTATACCAACTTAACCAAGATCAATTCACATCAATTTCCTCTCTATGGCTCACGGCCAATACACACTATACACACACACCCACGACTTTCTATTTATATCAAAATTACGGGATTCTCGTCTATTTCCAATCCTTAACACATTCATATCAATTCTATAACATTAGAGGGGCAAAATTCTTACCTTTTCTTGATTTTCCGACTTGTCGCAAACGTAGTTCTTGTGCCAAACAAATTGTATCACGTCGGAGAGCGTCTTGTGCTTACTATACTTACCAAAGGGACACGATTTTGTGATCAAAAGAAAAGGCTAGAAAATATTTTGTTGAGGAATATGAGGTTCGGCCGAGAGCCTCTTTTGTTGGTGGTCTTGAATTTTATTGTTTGTTCTTGATAATACTAAGAGATAGTTGATATATATCCTTATCCTTGGTCATGTGCCTAGCACATGACATTAAAGAAATGGGTTTGGGCCATTGTTGTGGCCGGCCACCCTCCATTCTTTGGGCCTCAATTTTGTGTCCTAATTCTTGGCCCAATTCACAAAAGTCCCGTTTTGTAATTCCCGAAACTAATTTCCGAAACTCCAAATTTATTCTCGGCCTTCCCCGGGGTCTTAACAATAATAATTCCATAACCAACATAGCCATATTCACTAAAATCAAATTATGTCCTTATAACACACAAGTCGTAATTATTTCACGATTTCCAATTATACGAGAACACGGGATATAACATTCTCCCCCCCTTAAGAACATTCGTCCCCGAATGTTAAGTTAACCTTATAAGGTCTTATGATCAAGGCAGGAGTGTCCCTTTTTAATAATGACATACATAGTTCATTTTATCAATCAACACAACAAACTGAAAAAGAAATTTAGATTACCTGTGGATGTCGGAAACAGGTGGGGATATTTCTTCTTCATCTCGTCCTCCGCCTCCCAAGTCATCTCCTCCCGATTATTGTTGCGCCACAGAACTTTGACGGAGGGCACTTCTTTAGTGCGTAGTCTCCGCACCTGCCGATCCAGAATAGATATAGGCTGCTCGTCATAAGATAACTGCTCCGTCACCTGAATGTCATCTACTGGGAATATCCTGGCAGGATCACCAATACATTTCCGCAACATAGACACATGAAACACCGGGTGTACGGCCTCCAAGTCGGATGGTAAGTCTAGCTCATAGGCGACCTCGCCTATCTTTCGCACGATCTGATACGGTCCAATGTACCGGGGGCTCAACTTACCCTTTTTACCGAATCTCATGACACCCTTCATGGGCGACACCTTCAGAAATACCCAGTCGCCAATCCGGAACTCTAACGGTCGACGTCGTCTGTCTGCATAAGCTTTCTGTCGACTCTGAGCAGCCAATAATCGTTCTCGAATAAGCTTTACCTTATCTACAGCCTCCTGGATCACATCTGGCCCAATCAACTTAGTCTCGCCCACGTCAAACCAGCCAATAGGAGACCTGCATCTCCTGCCGTAAAGGGCCTCGTACGGAGCCATCTGAATGCTGGAGTGATAACTGTTATTATAGGCAAACTCAATAAGCGGCATATGATCATCCCAGCTGCCCCTGGAATCAATAACGCAGGCCCGCAACATATCTTCGAGCGTCTGAATAGTGCGCTCGGCCTGCCCGTCGGACTGAGGGTGAAAAGCTGTACTGAGACTCACCTGAGTCCCTAATCCCTCCTGAAATGACCTCCAGAAATTTGCTGTAAACTGGGTACCTCGGTCAGTAATAATAGATATCGGGACTCCGTGAAGTCTGACTATCTCTCTGATGTACAATCTGGCATAGTCCTCCGCCGAATAAGTAGTCCGAACCGGAAGGAAATGGGCTGATTTCGTTAGCCTGTCAACAACAACCCAGATAGAGTCGTACCTGCGTGGAGTGCGCGGTAGTCCAACAACGAAATCCATATTAATCATCTCCCATTTCCAGGCTGGAATTTCCATCTCCTGTAATAATCCACCGGGCTTCTGATGCTCGATCTTAACTTGCTGGCAGTTCGGGCACTGACTAACAAACTCAGCAATATCTTTCTTCATGCCGTCCCACCAATATAAACACCTGAGGTCCCGATACATCTTGGTGGAACCAGGATGAACAGAATACCGGGCATAGTGTGCTTCGCCCATAATCTGCCGCCGTAAGCCCGCAACGTCCGGTACACAGAACCTGCCGTCGTACAATAATACCCCTTCAGGCGAGATCTCAAACTGGGTCTTTGTCTTATTAAGGGCCGCATCTCTGTACTGAATCAAAATAGGATCCTCAAACTGGCGCTGCTTTACCTCCTGAATAATAGATGACTCAGCAACTGGGCGAACAGAAATCCCAGAATCTCCAGAATCTACCAAGCGGACTCCGAGGCTGGCCAGCTGATGAATATCACGAACCAGATCCCTCTTATCAGATGGAACATCAGCCAGACTGCCTACGGACTTGCGGCTAAGCGCATCAGCTACCACGTTGGCTTTCCCTGGATGGTACAGAATATCAACGTCATAATCCTTTAGTAGCTCAAGCCACCTCCGCTGCCGCAAATTTAGCTCCTTCTGCTTAAAAATATACTGGAGACTCTTGTGGTCCGTATAGATATCAACGTGGACCCCATATAAATAATGCCGCCAAATCTTCAAGGCATGAATCACCGCGGCCAACTCAAGATCATGAGTGGGATAGTTCTTCTCGTGCGGTCTGAGCTGCCGGGAAGCATAGGCTATAACTCGACCGTGCTGCATCAATACACACCCTATCCCAGTACCAGAGGCGTCACAATATACAACGTACCCGTCAGATCCCTCTGGAAGAGCCAAAACGGGTGCTGTAATCAATCTCTCCTTCAGCATCTGAAAGCTGCGCTCGCAAGCATCTGTCCACTGGAATTTTGCTGCTTTCTGGGTAAGCTTCGTCAGTGGTGCTGAAATAGAAGAGAAATCCTCCACGAACCTGCGGTAGTACCCAGCCAATCCAAGAAAACTACGCACCTCTGTCGGTGTAGTAGGCCTGGGCCAATTCTGCACAGCCTCAATCTTCTGCATGTCAACCCGAATACCATCTGCGCCGACAATATGGCCCAAGAATGCCACAGAAGTCAACCAGAACTCACACTTAGAGAATTTAGCATATAACTTCTGCTGACGGAGGATGCCAAGTACCGTCCTCAGATGATCTGAATGCTCCTCGACTGATCGCGAGTAAATCAGAATATCATCAATAAACACAATAACAAACATATCCAGGAAAGGCCGAAATACCCGGTTCATCAGATCCATAAATACTGCTGGAGCATTAGTCAGCCCGAAAGACATAACTCTGAACTCATAATGCCCGTACCGAGTCCTGAAAGCAGTCTTCGGGATATCTGACTCCCGTACTCGCACCTGGTGGTAACCAGAACGCAGATCTATCTTTGAAAAATGTCTAGCACCCTGCAGCTGGTCAAACAAGTCATCAATCCGGGGGAGGGGATATTTGTTCTTAATAGTCACCTTATTCAGCTGCCGGTAGTCGATACACATCCGCAATGACCCATCTTTCTTCCTGACAAACAATACCGGCGCCCCCCAGGGTGATGTACTGGGCCTGATAAAACCCTTATCCAGCAAATCTTTCAGCTGCTCCTTCAACTCCTTCAACTCAGCTGGTGCCATCCTGTATGGAGGAATGGATATAGGCTGTGTATCCGGCATCAACTCAATAGAAAAATCAATCTCCCGCTCAGGCGGAAGGCCAGGAAGCTCGTCCGGAAAAACATCTGGGAACTCACTGACGACCGGGACAGACTGAAGGGTAGGCACCTCCGCGGCAGTATCATGCACACGGACCAAATGATAGATATAACCCTTCTGGATCATCTTCTTAGCCTTGAGGTATGAAATAAACTTACCCCTCGGCGATGCAGTAGATCCGAACCACTCTATAACTGGTTCCCCTGGAAACTGGAAACGGACTACCTTTTTCTGGCAGTCGACATTAGCATAACAGGAAGACAACCAGTCCATACCCATAATGACGTCAAACTCAAACATGTCTAGCTCTACCAAATCAGCCTTAGTGGTACGATCATAAATGGTCACAGAACAATCCCTATAGATCTGTCTCGCTACAATAAAATCCCCAACTGGCGTAGCTACCTCGAATGGCTCTATAGGCTCAGACACTATCCCAATCTTACTAGCAACGAGCGGGGAAATATATGATAAAGTAGAGCCAGGGTCAATCAATGCATATACAGATCTGGAGAAAACCAGTAATGTACCTGTGACGACGTTTGGCGAAGCCTCCTGATCCTGGCGGCTGGCCAAAGCATATATGCGGTTTGAGGGACCGCTAGAACCTGAAGCGCCTCCGCGGCCTCGACCGCGTCCTGCCGGTGCTGGAATACCCCGCCCTCCAGGGCGTGCAACAGATGGTACAGAGGAAGAACCGGCGGCTGACCCTGTCTGCTGAGCCGCATTACCCGAACCACTGGCCAATGGGCAGTCTCTCATAAAGTGGCCCTGACCACCACACGAAAAGCAAGCTCCAGTCGCTCGGTAACACTCCCCGGGATGAGACTTTCCGCAATGAGGACAACGGGGCCTGGGTGGTCTGGCCTGGCTGGGACCCCTGGGTACCTGTGAACCTGCCACTCTGGAGCTCTGACCGGCCCCAGACGGTCCTGTACTATCGAATCTTCGGCTACCTGACTGAGTACCCCGGCCGGAAGGAGGAAAATATCTGTCAGATTGCTGCTGCTGCTGAGGCTGTCCGCCTCGAGAATCCCCTGAATAACCCGCGGATCTAGCCCTCTTGGGCGGCCTCCTGTCTCGATCTCTGCCAGCAGGATCAGACCTGCGACGGTCCTCCATACCCATCGCATAGGCCTGAAGCCGGGAAATGTCCATGTCTGCCTGCAATGACACTGCCATACAACTATCGACCAAATACCGGTCCAATCCCATAACGTATCTGTGCATCCGATCGGACATATCTGCTACCACGGCCGGTGCATATCGGGCCAGAGAATCAAACTCAAGGTTATACTCGCGAACACTCCGACCCCTCTGCTGCAGACGTAAGAATCGATCAGCCCGTGCCCGCCGTAACTCTGGTGGCAAAAAGTGGCGGGTGAATGCTGTCACAAACTGATCCCAAGTGGCTGGAGGGGCACCCTCTCCCCTAGACAACTCCCAAGTCTCGTACCAGTGGGTAGCCACATCTCGAAGCCGGTGCGAAGCCAGCTCAACCGACTCAGTCTCTGAAGCCCTGACCAAGTCCAGTGAGCGTCGCATCCCCCGAATGAAGTCGTGGGGGTCCTCGTCGGGCTTAGACCCGAAGAACTCTGGAGGGCCACATAGCAAAAACTCTCGAACTCTCAGGCTGTCCCGCCTGTCATCATCATCGTCGTCCCTCCGCCCGCGCCTGCGAGCCTGTCCTGCTACCAGTGTAGTCAACAGCTGTACAGCCTCTCTCAGGGTCCGATCCTCCGCCCCTGGCTGAGGAGCTGGAGTCTCAGGTGCGGGTATACGGACCTCTGGAGCTGCTGAAGGTCCTGCTCCAGGCCGTACTAGTGGGGGTGTAGCAGACCCCTCAGACTGTGGCACATCCTCAGGCAAATCATATACACGAGCCCGGGTAGCTCGCTGTGCCTGGCTAGTCTCCCCAATCCTCGCCTTGCCCTTCTGGGCTGCCGTTGCCTTCTTGGGAGGACAAACCGCTCTGATACCACTTTTGTCACGACCCAGCCCCGTGGGCCGCGACTGGCACCCTACCTGGGTACCCAGACCAAATCGCATATTCGTTTCCAAATCCAAACTGATTTCATAGTTTTACAAAAGTTATGTCAAGTATACTTTATATCGAAAATATGTCTTAAGCGGTCATATCAAATCAAACTCAAACAAAGCGGCGGAATAGGCATCGCCGGTCAAAATACAGATATATACAGAAGGGCCATTTGGGGCCATCATATCAAACAGACCGCTTTAAGACCCGAAAGCAAAATCATACAGTATACACATAGGACCCTCACCCCACAAAGATGACTACAGGCCTCTACGAATTCAAAACATAACATATGGCGAGACAGGGCCCCGCCGTACCCAAACTGTCAAATATCCAAAATATATACAGAGTAGGGAAGTCTGTACCAAGAGTGGACTCCGAATCGAATAAGAGTACTCCGAGAAAGCAAAGAGTGGAGCCTACTGCGGAGGATCACCAAGATCTGCACCTGCGGGCATAAAACGCAGCCCCCGGAGAGAGGGGGTCAGTACGGAATATGTACTGAGTATGTAAAGCACGGAGTACAGAAATATGAATCGAAATCAAAAGCAAATCAGATGTCAAAGTCTGTATCGAAATCATATACATATATATTATGCAAGTAAAATCATGCAAACGCTTAAGAACGTGGTCGCCACTCCGACGCTGGCGCCACACACAGCATAACACCAGAAGGTTTCAAATCTCCGTACATCCCCGAACATAATCATAATCATCGGTGAGCGTATCGCATCCCGAGCCATATCACAGCATAACTCCAAACGGAACCCGGCCCTATGGCGAAGCCTTGGGAACCGTAACACAGCATACGGCCGAATTATCATATGACGCACGAATCAAAACCGGCCCGGGAACCGGCGAACGAAGTCATAATAAGGCACGAACGGAGTCGTGAGCAAACAAATGCAAATCGTCTTTCAAAATAGTGTTTCAAAACAAGTAAATTCATAAAGCATATCGTATTACAAAATAGTCGAATACTTAGTCGACATAAAGTTTTATTTCGCAAAGCGTTTCCAAAATGGTCCATATAATTCGAAGTATAAGTTAGCGTATCGAATTGTCCCAAATCTACCCCGCAGGAAGATGTTCCAAAGCTCCGAAGTAATATTTATATCTTTGTTATCAAAGGTGGCCCGAAGGGCAAATCGGGCATTTTTTGGGGTAGCGGACCCACCTCGATTCGAAATGAGGTGGCGAGCATATTTTTTTTTTGAGCATTTATATGCCAAGGGTCATACATAATCATTTCTAGGTCACCCGACCACATTTCGATAGGTTTCGGACGAATGGTGGCATACTAGCCAAATTGGAGCCTTTAGGCTTCAACAGAATTGAATGAATAGTGACTTTTCTGTGGATCGGGTTTCGAGGAGCAGAAATGCTCCGGAAGGTCTCATATTCGACTGACACACTAAGATATGCCAAATGAAGGAGTGGGAGGCTTTACATACCTCACAGACGTCGTAAGCTCCTCCAAATGTCTCGTCCCGTTTCGTCAAAAATCTGCAAATGGTCAAAGTTACCAAATGAGATTCTTAGGCTCAGAAATGCCTTTAACTCCATATTTGCCTACCGAAATTTCGGCAGCATTTCCCCTATAAATCTAACATCCCCGAGGCGTAGCTCGGCTCAAAATACACAACAACAACAGCCCACACATCAACAAACAACACAGACAACAATCAAGCCATTCTAGCTTCAAAATTCCACTTTGTTATCTAAGTTGGCAACTTCCATTCAAACTTTCAAAACTCCAATTCTACATCTACATAATTGTATTCATTTCCACATTCAAACTTATACAACCACATTCTCATTACAATTCAAACCATACACGAAATTACACCAAAATCCATTATGTTCCATAATTTTTCAAAACAATCAAAAGTTCACGACGAACATTCTAACTCACGTCGTTTCATTCCGAATTCATTAACATCATTATAAGTTCATATCTAAAGTCTCTAGCACCCTAAATATACAATGATATACATAATGATACCAAGGGTATACACTTTCCGATAATATCCAAAATCACTTTTCAACGCCAATTCCATTTATCAATTAATCTTTTACGACATAAAGGTCACAACAACACATTATACCAACTTAACCAAGATCAATTCACATCAATTTCCTCTCTATGGCTCACGGCCAATACACACTATACACACACACCCACGACTTTCTATTTATATCAAAATTACGGGATTCTCGTCTATTTCCAATCCTTAACACATTCATATCAATTCTATAACATTAGAGGGGCAAAATTCTTACCTTTTCTTGATTTTCCGACTTGTCGCAAACGTAGTTCTTGTGCCAAACAAATTGTATCACGTCGGAGAGCGTCTTGTGCTTACTATACTTACCAAAGGGACACGATTTTGTGATCAAAAGAAAAGGCTAGAAAATATTTTGTTGAGGAATATGAGGTTCGGCCGAGAGCCTCTTTTGTTGGTGGTCTTGAATTTTATTGTTTGTTCTTGATAATACTAAGAGATAGTTGATATATATCCTTATCCTTGGTCATGTGCCTAGCACATGACATTAAAGAAATGGGTTTGGGCCATTGTTGTGGCCGGCCACCCTCCATTCTTTGGGCCTCAATTTTGTGTCCTAATTCTTGGCCCAATTCACAAAAGTCCCGTTTTGTAATTCCCGAAACTAATTTCCGAAACTCCAAATTTATTCTCGGCCTTCCCCGGGGTCTTAACAATAATAATTCCATAACCAACATAGCCATATTCACTAAAATCAAATTATGTCCTTATAACACACAAGTCGTAATTATTTCACGATTTCCAATTATACGAGAACACGGGATATAACAACTTACTATCCATGCAAGAACATTGTCCTCCAATATACATAATCTCCCACTTACCAATACTTCACCAAGGTCACCAAACCTTTATTTGCGATATGAAATCTACGACACAACAACTACAACATTGAATATAACTTGCTCATTATTCTTCATTCTTCAACACATATACATTGCCATACATACAATATACACGGCCATGTACACATAATAAAATTACTATACCTCACGGCCATACACAACATCAATATTCTCCAACTCATTCAACTTTCATTTTCTACACATTACTTACAAACATAACAACCAAATACTAGTTAACACAATTGAAGCATGGCTTCTACACATACATATAGGTACACGGCCACATATCATATTTCTCTCCTTCATGAATTTCATCCATTTTAGCATACTACAACACATATAAACCATATATAACACATAAAACAAGATTAGAATTTACCTATCTTCTTCAACTTCTTATTTGCCTAACTCTTGGCAACTTGTATGATTTTGAACCTTTCTTGCTCCAACAACAACTCCACCTTGTTAAGCACCCTTCACTTGGTAGAAAATGATTTTTGGAGGAATTTTGCAAATTTTTCTTGGGAATTCTTGTTATGGCCGAATGGCCTAGGTTATTTTCTCCTTCTTTCTTTTCTCCTCAAGTCTTGAAATTTCTAGAGGTTAGCAAGATAAGGATGACTTACTCATCCTATTTATTGACAAATTTTTGTTCAATATGGGCTTGGACCCAAGTCCTTGGCCGGTTGGGCCTAGAAATTTCCCAAATATTTACTTTCAAGCCCACTTGTATTTTTTTGCTAGTTTATGTAACCAAAATTGCCCTTCATCTTCTTCCATATTTTCACGAGTCATATTGCGAATTTCCCTTTATGCCCTTGACCTTCCTTATTAATTCCACTTCTAAGTTTTTCATAAGCAACTCATATGTCAAACAAAATAAGATATGGCCTTGCTTGTTATCTTCCCGCGATTGCCTTGAATTATTCGAATGTGAAAAATGCGGGATATAACATCCTCCCCCCCTTCAGAACATTCGTCCTCGAATGTTAAACTTGCCTCATAGCGTAGTATAATATTTCGGGGAGGTCTCCTTTGTAAATACCTCCTGTCGCTTAGCATATTCATCTTAGAAGCTTAGGTTGCCCTTTTTACGATCTTTACGGTTGAAATTCCTTCTTCATGGCGTCCGCTGCGTCTATCCCCTCACTAGACATGTTCCCGTATACCGCCATATTAGGTATTCCTTGCCTTAGCTAGTGTGGACTCAATATTGGCCTCACCCTGACATTTGTACTTTTCTCCTTCGTTCCCAAAGCTTTCCGTTGTCACGACTTCCCTTTTTCTGTTAGTCTAGTCCGGCTCGGCCTATGTGACTCGTGTGGGGTTTCTAACCACTTCCCACACCCCAATTTACTCTGGGCTACCTACTTTTACACTCGTCTCTTGTTTCCGCATCTATGAAATTTTCAGCATATTTCCCAGGGGGTCACCCATCATGGGATTACTCCCACCTGAGCACGCTTAACCTTGAAGCTTTAATGCATTTCAATGTCTCGGTGTCAATATTTTTACTTCCGCTTCCTCGTACCACTTATGCCGCATAATATGGAACGAGTTGGGGTCTCGGCAGTTTTCGAAACGTCCGCGTAACACGTCTTTTCCTTTATTTACAGTTCTAACCTTCGCAATTTTCGGGTGTTCGCCTTTTACCTATGCGTATGGCCACTTCCGTCCAAATTTCCAAATTCTCAATGTGTTCAGTAATACAGAGGACAGTATAGGGAAAAAAATAAATTTCGAATTAATTAACACATGTCTATCACAGAGGATACTGAAAAAGTACCTGTGGCCGCGTCTGCGGAAGCCTCAGGGTCCTGTCGTCCTGTCAGTGCATATAGGCGGTGCGGAGGACCGGCTGAACTAGGTGCTCCTCCCCTACCTCGGCCGCGGCCTGCTGGAGCCTGAGAAGTCTGTCCACGAGGGCGCACGGTCGACGACGAACCGATCGCTGATCCGGCTGGCTGAGTTTGGCCTCCTCCATCCTTTAGTGGGCAATCACGTACAAAATGGTCAGTCCGACCACAGGCAAAACAACCACCGGTGTCTAGGTAGCACTGCCCAGAGTGTGGCTTGCCACACCGAGCACATCGTGGTGGGGGAAGCCCCGTCCTGCTAGAATCGGCTCTGTACTGGAGTCTTGAAGCCTTAGAGCCTTGTCCTGTTCCTGAATTGGTAGGTCGGTCAAATCCCCATTCCGCTAATCGAGGAGGTGCACTGGCCGCTGGTTGGCCCGAATACCCAGATTGCTCTTGTGCCTGCCCCCCTCTATACTCGCTCCTACCCCTAGAAAATCTGCCTCTTTTTCTGGAACCCCTATCTGGATAGCTCTCCTCTCTCCGTGTCTGATACTGCTCCTCCAGATTTTGGGCGTGGGCCTGGATGCGAGTAATAGTCATCCCGTTTTGGAGTGAGGACGTCAAACACTCCTTAACCAAATGTGGCCCTAGCCCGCTTACAAATCGGTGCACATGGTCTCCCCTATCTGCTATCAGGGCGGGGGCATACCTGGCGAGCGAGTTGAAACGAAGGCTGTATTCCCGAACGCTCATATTTCCCTGTCTCAAGTTCAAGAACATATCGGCTCGAGCCCGTCGAACCTCTGGCGGTAGAAAATGTCGTAGGAAAGCCTCAGTGAACTCCTGCCAAACCGGAGGGGGTGCATTTGCTCCCCTCGATGATATCCAGTTACCGTACCACAGAACTGCCACATCCCGCAGCCTGTATGAAGCCAACTCTACGGACTCCGTATCTGAAGCATGTATGATCCTCAGAGTCCTCAGCATCTCGTCTATAAAACCCTGCGGGTCCTCCTCTGGCTTCGATCCATAGAACTCTGGCGGCTTCAGGGTAATAAAGTCTCGGGCCCTTGCGCTTACCGCCCTGTCGCCTGTGTCCACATCTTGCCGCTGAGCTTGCGCGGCGACTAGCTGGGTCAATAACTGGATGGCCTCTGCCATCTGCTGGCCCGGAGCTGCTGGCGGTGGAACTGGAGGTGCGGGGGCTGGAGCTGGAGCTGGAGCTCTTCCCTGCTCTGCCGGTGCAGGGGGTGCAGGAACAGTCTGAGGGGGAGCTTCATTGTGAGATTCTTCTTCGTCTAGCTCCTGTTCAACTCTGCGGGCCGCCACCCCCTTGGCTTTCTCGGCCGTCGTAGCCTTTCTCTTCGGCGGCATTACTGAAACCATAACATCGGTTTTAGAAAAGGAGCATGGAAGCCTGGTAACATAGCTCTATCTCACGATTTCAGAATACAAAGAAGGTCACATTTCCTAAATGCCCTGTAGCCTCCCGTCTATAAGTGTGGCGCGCTACACACCCATAGACAAGACTCTACTGGACACGGCTCGTAGACAAACCCTAGGACCGAACTGCTCTGATACCACTTCTGTCACGACCCGACCAGGGGCCGTGACGAGTACCCGATACTTGTACCGAGCACCCCTTAGCTATCCTGTACAAACAGTGCCATATTTTTTTTTTCTAAACATTAACATTTGCAGTAAACTTTCTAATATCGCGTTACACCAGAACGCGGACCATTCGGAATAAAATACATTAAACTGTACATAGCTGACTGTGTATATCTGTCTACGAGCCTCTAGACATAGTACATTTATACAGAGAAAGGGCCGAGTACTATCGCGCCCGAAAATACATACACAAAATAGTACCGATGAAATAAGGCTCCGGAACAACTGGAGCGCTGTCGAATGCTGCTGATAGGGCACTAGGAATCTGGTCCGTATACCTGCTGACCTGCGCGGCATGAAACGCAGCGTCCACAAGAAGGGACGTCAGTACGAATAATGTACCGAGTATGTAAGGCATGGAAAACAATACAAGCAGTAACATGAAGTACGATCAATAATAATATCACGGAGCCATAAGGCGTATAACGAGGCAAGAACGTAACCTGTACATAGGAAGGCCCCTCTTTAGGCCTGCTGTCATGTAGGCTTGTCTTTTCGTCTTTTAAACGTTTCTTTTCATAGGCATAGGAATCACATCTTTATATTACTTATTCTCGTGTACAGAAATAAAACAGTACGTTTCAGTAACGGTATCATTTGCTCACGTTTACGGACACCAAATACAATCGGCTCTCCCAACCCCCCCTCGGTGTCCCTTATTCATGTATACAGAAAACAGTACAATTCAGTAGACGGTATCTTTCATTTACATTTACAGACGCCGAATACAATCGGCTCTCCCAACCCCTCCCCAACGATAACCCAACATATTACATCACACATGTATCACACATTATATATATATATACAGACGCCGCGTACGGCTCATCCCATATCCCGCGTCCGGGCATCCCGCGTCCAGGATGGAATCCAGCTGAATCAGGTGGTGATATAACAGTGGCCCTTCCCTTTTTCCCCACATACACATACATATACATTTACTCATCTTTTATGCATATACATGTCTTATATACATTTACTTTACCATATATATATACATTCCCATACACGTATACCCGTTTTATGTACCTATATCATATAAGCACACAAGAGAGCCAAGGAAAATCATGTATCCATCGGAGTGACATAAGGTCGGTGACCTCCGATTACATTACGGAATGCTAGTGATAGCTTTGTCTCACCTTGAAGAAACAAGTATTTTAAGGCGAAACTATCAACGGAAAATAGTGTTACAGTAACCGAAAATGAAATCTTAGGTATTTTAGAAAATAAAGTTATAACTAGAAAATATAAATATGATTCAACAATTAGTTTATCGCTTTCATGTTTATATGAAGTACTTGGCTTAGTCGTAGAGTCGTTCCGGTCGTACTTATCATAGCTACATTCTCTTGTCCGACATTGTCATTATCATTATCATCATAGAAACACTCCCGCTGGAGTAATCATAGTACTTATCACTTGGTGACGAAATCGGGATCAAAGGCCCCCTTTTGATTCACTTCAAGTACGTTAACCAAGATTATAGGAAAATCCGAGAGTAACGGGCCCACCTCGGGCCGGACGAGGTAGCGTATATAATTTACCCATAGTACGTGTCATAACGTTACTTGTATGAGTCTTAGGGTAATCGGGTCCCACTTAGGCAAGTTATAGAGGTCTAGAAGGTCTTTTCATCGTTTTGCACACTTTCTACTTCAATTCAATTGAACGAAAAGTTGAAAACTTTAGGTGCGGATTCCGGGGATTAGGGTTATCCCCGAGACTCGTACCCGACTTCGTTTAGTTAAGACATGCCATAGAAAGAAAGGTGAAGCCTTACATACCTCTTTCCGCTCCTTTAGCTACTCCAAATTCGAGTCACAATCTCGTCAAAATCTGCGATTTGGTCATTTTTACCAAAACTCTCATTAGCATACTTAGAGTTAACACCTTAAGGAAACAATTGGCTACCGAAATTTCGGCAGCATTTCCTCTGTAAATACACCATCCTCGACATTCAATATAACCAAATTCTTGACAAACACAATCCGGGAATTCAAACCCGGCCAAACTATTATCATAGCTCAATAATCACACTAGTGATTCACACATTTAGTTCAAGACACATGATATCAATTTGCTACTTTCTTCAAAACTTTCCAACTTCAATAAACACAATAGCAACCTTGTAATATATATTTCCTCAACATTATACTAATACCATTACTTACTATCCATGCAAGAACATTGTCCTCCAATATACATAATCTCCCACTTACCAATACTTCACCAAGGTCACCAAACCTTTATTTGCGATATGAAATCTACGACACAACAACTACAACATTGAATATAACTTGCTCATTATTCTTCATTCTTCAACACATATACATTGCCATACATACAATATACACGGCCATGTACACATAATAAAATTACTATACCTCACGGCCATACACAACATCAATATTCTCCAACTCATTCAACTTTCATTTTCTACACATTACTTACAAACATAACAACCAAATACTAGTTAACACAATTGAAGCATGGCTTCTACACATACATATAGGTACACGGCCACATATCATATTTCTCTCCTTCATGAATTTCATCCATTTTAGCATACTACAACACATATAAACCATATATAACACATAAAACAAGATTAGAATTTACCTATCTTCTTCAACTTCTTATTTGCCTAACTCTTGGCAACTTGTATGATTTTGAACCTTTCTTGCTCCAACAACAACTCCACCTTGTTAAGCACCCTTCACTTGGTAGAAAATGATTTTTGGAGGAATTTTGCAAATTTTTCTTGGGAATTCTTGTTATGGCCGAATGGCCTAGGTTATTTTCTCCTTCTTTCTTTTCTCCTCAAGTCTTGAAATTTCTAGAGGTTAGCAAGATAAGGATGACTTACTCATCCTATTTATTGACAAATTTTTGTTCAATATGGGCTTGGACCCAAGTCCTTGGCCGGTTGGGCCTAGAAATTTCCCAAATATTTACTTTCAAGCCCACTTGTATTTTTTTGCTAGTTTATGTAACCAAAATTGCCCTTCATCTTCTTCTATATTTTCACGAGTCATATTGCGAATTTCCCTTTATGCCCTTGACCTTCCTTATTAATTCCACTTCTAAGTTTTTCATAAGCAACTCATATGTCAAACAAAATAAGATATGGCCTTGCTTGTTATCTTCCCGCGATTGCCTTGAATTATTCGAATGTGAAAAATGCGGGATATAACAGCCTGTCCTCATCATCATCGTCCCTCCGCCCGCGCCTGCGAGCCTGTCCGGCTACAATCGTGGTCAACAACTGTACAGCATCCCTCAGGGTCCTATCCTCCGCTCCTGGCTGAGGAGCTGGAGTCTCAGGAGCGGGTACACGGACCTCTGGAGCTGCTGAAGGTCCCGCTCCAGGCTGTACTAATGGGGGTGTAGCAGACCCCTCAGAATGAGGTGTAACCTCCGGCAAATCATAAACACGAGCCCGAGTAGCCCGTTGTGCCTGACTGGTCTCTCCCATCTTCGCCTTGCCCTTCTGGGCCGCCGTTGCCTTCTTCGGAGGCATCACTGCAAACACAACAACGGGTCAGATCAGAATGACCCTATTAACACAGCTCTATCGCATGATCTAAGATTCCAAAGAAAGGGCAACACAATATCCTAGATGTCCTGTAGCTCCTTGTTTATAGATGTGGTGCACAACACATCGATAAACAAGACTCTACTAGACACGGCCTGTAGACATTCCGAGGACAAACCGCTCTGATACCACTTTTGTCACGACCCAGCCCCGTGGGCCGCGACTGGTGTCCTTCTGGGACACCCCAAACGAACTCACACCCAGACCATCGTAATCAGACTCGTCCAAACTCAACGTACGTTATTCGAACTCAACATCGTAATCAGACATCTACCGAACACTTATCCTAAGCAGTCGCCGTACCGATCAGACAAATCACAAATCAGAAAGGAGGCGGAATTTACATCGCCAAATTTCACACACACACATCAGAAGGGTGGCGGAATGCACATCGCCCCCAAATGCATACACATACATACAAACTCAGAGGCCGACTTGGCCATACTAGCGTACGGGCCGCTTAAGATCGTAAAACAGACTCACATGCAAACACACCGGACCCACGACCCACAAATCTAACTACAGGCCTCTAGACAAAACAGAACATAAGAACGTAGGACGGGACAGGGCCCCGCCGTACCCACTCATCCAAATATACAGAATACAGACACAACAAAAGGTATGTACCAAAAGTAGGCTCCGGATCAAGGGGAGCTTTCCAACACAGCAGAATGAGTAGCCTAAACTGGAGGACCACCCAAACGAGCTTCTGTACCTGCGGGCATGAAACACAGCTCCCGAAGAAACGGGGGTCAGTACGGGAGAAGTACTGAGTATGTAAAGCAGAAGGTACATAAATCACAAACATAGCTGGAGTCAGAAAGAACAAACACACCAACATCACAAACAAAGCAAACCTGTGCGGGAGGCGAACGTACAAATGCAAATCAAATCATGTATAGGGTTTAGGAACGTGGTCACCCCCCGACGCTGGTGCCACAACACATCATAACTCCAGAAGTTTTCAAATCTCCGTACAGTCTCCAGACACATCATATCACACACACATCATATCATCAGAACATATCAAATGCCATATCACATCATAACTCCATAAACGGTAACCGGCCCTATGGCGAGGCCTCGGAAACCGTAACACATCATAACTCCCGAAAGTATAGTAACGCGCACGATCACAAAGTCGGCCCGGGTACCGACGAACGAAGTCATAGCAGACAGCACGAACAGAGTAGTGCAGAAACCATATGCATACCAAAAATAATTTGTCGGACTCACATATAGTTTACGTATAAGAATATACTGACGCCAGAAGGCTCGGAGTAGGAATCAGATTGATCAAAGTATGCGTATAAAAGATACGAGGTTCCAAACTGTCAAATTCGCAAGAACAACTGTTCATAAGTCATTTTCCGAAGATCGTACATCATTCAGAGTACAAAACGTACATTAATGGCGTAGGAAATTTCAAACGCATCCTTGGGTCAAAAACAGACGGTCGCAGATCATAACAGACACAAACGGACCAAACAAACCGAATAAGGGGAGTCTCGGGGCTCGTGGGCCCACCTCGAGTCAAATTGAGGTGGCGGACACAAATCACAGACTTTCGGCTCCATAGAGCCATCTACAAAAGCTTCGAAGAGTTTCGGACACAACAGTACAAGTTATGGAAGTACGAACATTCTTTCCACTAAATGTGACAAAAGGGGTTCAATCGCGCTGAGTGAATAGTGCTCGAACTTGAACTTCGATTTCCAAGAGCAGGGTTATTCCCGAGATTCCGATATTAACCTAGTAGGACTAGGACATGCCAAAAGAATGATAGGTAGGCTTTACATACCTGGTTGGCGCCTTACGCTCCTCAAATCGCAATTCCCGTTTCGTCCAGAAACTGCAAATGGTCACTTTTACCAGTTACTATTCATGAGAATTAACATTTTAGTCTTTGGGCTATATTTGGCTACCGAAATTTCGGCAGCATTTCCCCTATAAATCTAACACCCCCGAGACTTAGCTCGGCTCAAAATATAACAACATCAACAGCCCACACATCATTACACAATACGAATCACAATCAAACACATTAACTTCACAATTGCACTTTATTTCATAAGTTGGTAATCCTATTTCCAAACTTCACAATTTCAACTCATATCCACATTATTGTATTCATTCATTCAAGATTATTCCACTACATAACAAACAAGTTCCAAACCACATACAAACATCCCCAAAATTCACTACTTTCCAATTTTCATTCAAAACACCAAAAGTTACGACGAACGTTCTAACTTGCGTCGTTTTATTCCGAATTCATTATCATCAACCATAAATCATATTTAAAGTCCTTAATATCATAAATACACTATGATGTACAAAAATATACCAAAGGTATACACTTTCCGATAACGTCCGAAATCATTTTCTAACACCAAATCAATTCTCCAAACATTCATTTACGATACAAAGGTTACAACGACACCTCAAACGACTAAACGGAATCAAATTCACATGGTCTTGCACTACCTACAAGCCACGGCCAAACACACCCTTTCTACACACACACACCATGCACAAACACAACCCCATCCCATAATCTTCATACTAATCTAATCACTAACACATACATATCCATTTCATAACATTAAAACATAAAAATCTTACCTTGTTCTTGAATTTCCGACTTGTCGCGAACGCCGATCTTTCTCCAAACTACTTGTATCACGTCGGAGAGCGTCTTGAGCACTTTACAACTATGTGAAAATCAAGATTTTTGGAGCAAGCACAAGGCTTGGGAATTTTTTTCTCTCTTCTCCACTATTCTCGGCCGAAACCCTCTTGTTGGTGTTCTTGAATTATTTTTTTTGATCTTTGAAGATTCTAAGTGGAAGAATGATATATATCCACTAATAGTCATGTGCATAGCACATGACATTAAAATGGGTTTGGGCCAAAAGCTATGGCCGGCCACCCTCCAATCCTTGGGCCTCAATTTCTTTGTTCAATTTCTTGGCCCAATTCATAAATGTCCCGTTTTGTAATTCCCGAAACTAATTTCTAAAATTCCGAATTTACCCTCGGCCTTCCCCGAGGTCTTGACATCAATGATTTCATGATCAATATGAGCATACCAACTTGAATCAAATTATTTCCTCAACACACACAAGTCTTATTTATTTCTCGATTTCCCGTTATACGAAAATGCGGGACATAACAGTATATATATAAGGCACAGTTGACAAAGTGTGACGCTGTGGACTTTGTTGTGATGTATATATATAAGGCACAGTTGACAGAGTGTGACGCTGTGGACTTTGTTGTGATGTATATATATATGTATATATATGTCACAGTTGACAGGGGTGACGTTGTGGCCTTTGTTGTGATGTATATATATATATATACAAAGAACAGTTGACAGGGGGTGACGCTGTGGCCTTTGTTGTCATGCATATATATAAGGCACAGTTAACAGGGGGTGATGCTGTGGCCTTTGTTGTGATGTATATACATGAGGCACAATTGACAGGGGGTGACGCTATGAACTTTGTTGTGATGTATATATATAAAAGGCACAGTTGATAAGGGGTAACGTTGTGGCCTTTGTTGTGATGTATATATATAAGGCACAGTTGACAGGGGGTGACACTGTGGCCGTTGTTGTGATGTATATATATAAGGCACAGTTGACAGAGTGTGACACTGTGGAATTTGTTGTGATGTATATATATAAAAGGCACACTTGATAGGGGGTGACGCTGTGGCCTTTGTTGTGATGTATATATATAAGGCACAGTTGACAGGGGGTTACGCTGTGGCCGTTGTTGTGATGTATATATATAAGGCACAGTTGACAGAGTCTGACTCTGTGGACTTTGTTGTGATGTATATATATAAAAGGCACACTTGATAGGGGGTGACGCTGTGGCCTTTGTTGTGATGTATATATATAAGGCACAGTTGACAAGGGGTTACGCTGTGGCCGTTGTTGTGATGTATATATATAAGGCACAGGTGACAGAGTCTGACTCTGTGGACTTTGTTGTGATGTATATATATAAAAGGCACAGTTGATAAGGGGTAATGTTGCGGCCTTTGTTGTGATGTATATATATAAGGCATAGTTGACAGGGGTAATGCTGTGGCCTTTGTTGTGATGTATATATATAAGGCACAGTTGACAGGGGGTAACGTTGTGGCCTTTGTTGTGATGCATATATATAAGGCACAGTTAACAGGGGGTGATGTTGTGGCCTTTGTTGTGATCTATATACATAAGGCACAATTGACAGGGAGTGACGCTATGAACTTTGTTGTGATGTATATATATAAAAGGCACAGTTGATAAGGGGTAACGTTGTGGCCTTTGTTGTGATGTATATATATAAGGCATAGTTGATAGGGGGTGACGCTGTGGCCTTTGTTGTGATGTATATATATAAGGCACAGTTGACAGGGGGTAACGCTATGGCCTTTGTTGTGATGCATATATATAAGGCACAGTTAACAGGGGGGTGATGCTGTGGCTTTTAATGTGATGTATATATATAAGGCACAATTGACAGGGGTGACGCTATGACCTTTGTTGTGACGTATATAAATAAAAGGCATAGTTGATAAGGGGTAACGTTGTGGCCTTTGTTGTGATGTATATATATAAGGCATAGTTGACAGGGGTGACGCTGTGGCCTTTGTTGTGATGTATATATATAAGGCACAGTTGACATGGGGTGACGCTGTGGCCTTTGTTGTGATGTATATATATAAGGCACATTTGAAAGAGTATGACGCTGTGGCCTTTGTTGTGATGTATATATATAAGGCATAGTTGACAAGAGGTGACGCTGTGGCCTTTGTTGTGATGTATATATATAAGGAACTACTGACAGGGGGTGACGCTGTGGCCTTTGTTGTGATGCATATAAATAAGGCACAGTTAACAGGGGGTGATGCTGTGGCCTTTGTTGTGATGTATATATATAAGGCACAATTGACAGGGGTGACGCTATGACTTTTGTTGTGATGTATATATATAAAAGGCACAGTTGATAGGGGGTAACGTTGTGGCCTTTGTTGTGATGTATATATATAAGGCATAGTTGACAGGGGGTGACGATGTGGCCTTTGTTGTGATGTATATATATAAGGCATAGTTGACAGGGGGTGACGCTGTGGCCATTGTTGTGATGTATATATATAAGGCACAGTTGACAAAGTGTGACGCTGTGGACTTTGTTGTGATGTATATATATAAGGCACAGTTGACAGAGTGTGACGCTGTGGACTTTGTTGTGATGTATATATATAAACGACACAGTTGATAAGGGGTAACGTTGTGGCCTTTGTTGTGATGTATATATATAAGGCATAGTTGACAGGGGGTGACGCTGTGGCCTTTGTTGTGATGTATATATATAAGGCACAGTTGACAGGGGGTAACGTTGTGGCCTTTGTTGTGATGCATATATATAAGGCACAGTTAACAGGGGGTGATGCTGTGGCCTTTGTTGTGATCTATATACATAAGGCACAATTGACAGGGGGTGACGCTATGAACTTTGTTGTGATGTATATATATAAAAGGCACAGTTGATAAGGGGTAACGTTGTGGCCTTTGTTGTGATGTATATATATAAGGCATAGTTGACAGGGGGTGACGCTGTGGCCTTTGTTGTGATGTATATATATAAGGCACAGTTGACAGGGGGTAACGCTATGGCCTTTGTTGTGATGCATATATATAAGGCACAGTTAACAGAGGGTGATGCTGTGGCTTTTAATGTGATGTATATATATAAGGCACAATTGACAGGGGTGACGCTATGACCTTTGTTGTGATGTATATAAATAAAAGCCACAGTTGATAAGGGGTAACGTTGTGGCCTTTGTTGTGATGTATATATATAAGGCATAGTTGACAGGGGTGACGCTGTGGCCTTTTTTGTGATGTATATATATAAGGCACAGTTGACAGTGGGTGACGCTGTGGCCTTTGTTGTGATGTATATATATAAGGCACATTTGAAAGAGTATGACGCTGTGGCCTTTGTTGTGATGTATATATATAAGGCATAGTTGACAAGAGGTGACGCTGTGGCCTTTGTTGTGATGTATATATATAAGGAACTACTGACAGGGGGTGACGCTGTGGCCTTTGTTGTGATGCATATAAATAAGGCACAGTTAACAGGGGGTGATGCTGTGGCCTTTGTTGTGATGTATATATATAAGGCACAATTGACAGGGGTGACGCTATGACTTTTGTTGTGATGTATATATATAAAAGGCACAGTTGATAGGGGGTAACGTTGTGGCCTTTGTTGTGATGTATATATATAAGGCATAGTTGACAGGGGGTGACGATGTGGCCTTTGTTGTGATGTATATATATAAGGCATAGTTGACAGGGGGTGACGCTGTGGCCATTGTTGTGCTGTATATATATAAGGCACAGTTGACAAAGTGTGACGCTGTGGACTTTGTTGTGATGTATATATATAAGGCACAGTTGACAGAGTGTGACGCTGTGGACTTTGTTGTGATGTATATATATAAACGACACGGTTGATAAGGGGTACCGTTGTGGCCTTTGTTGTGATGTATATATATAAGGCATAGTTGACAGGGGGTGACGCTGTGGCCTTTGTTGTGATGTATATATATAAGGCACAGTTGACAGGGGGTAACGCTGTGGCCTTTGTTGTGATGCATATATATAAGACACATTTAACAGGGGGTGATGCTGTGGCCTTTGTTGTGATGTATATATATATGGCACAATTGACAGTGGTGACACTATGACATTTGTTTTGATGTATATATATAAAAGGCACAGTTGATAAGGGCTAACGTTGTGGCCTTTGTTGTGATGTATATATATAAGGCATAGTTGACAGGGGATGACGCTGTGGCCTTTGTTGTGATGTATATATATAAGGCACAGTTGACAGGGGTGACGCTATGGCCATTGTTGTGATGTATATATATAAGGCACAGTTGACAAAGTGTGACGCTGTGGACTTTGTTGTGATGTATATATATAAGGCACAGTTGACAGAGTGTGACGCTGTGGACTTTGTTGTGATGTATATATATATGTATATATATGTCACAGTTGACAGGGGTGACGTTGTGGCCTTTGTTGTGATGTATATATATATATATACAAAGAACAGTTGACAGAGGGTGACGCTGTGGCCTTTGCTGTGATGCATATATATAAGGCACAGTTAACAGGGGGTGATGCTGTGGCCTTTGTTGTGATGTATATACATGAGGCACAATTGACAGGGGGTGACGCTATGAACTTTGTTGTGATGTATATATATAAAAGGCACAGTTGATAAGGGGTAACGTTGTGGCCTTTGTTGTGATGTATATATATAAGGCATAGTTGACGGGGGTGACGCTGTGGCCTTTGTTGTGATATATATATATATAAGGCACAGTTGACAGGGGGTGACGCTGTGGCCGTTGTTGTGATGTATATATATAAGGCACAGTTGACAGAGTGTGACGCTGTGGACTTTGTTGTGATGTATATATATAAGGCACAGTTGACAGAGTGTGACGCTGTGGACTTTGTTGTGATGTATATATATAAACGACACAGTTGATAAGGGGTAACGTTGTGGCCTTTGTTGTGATGTATATATATAAGGCATAGTTGACAGGGGGTGACGCTGTGGCCTTTGTTGTGATGTATATATATAAGGCACAGTTGACAGGGGGTAACGTTGTGGCCTTTGTTGTGATGCATATATATAAGGCACAGTTAACAGGGGGTGATGCTGTGGCCTTTGTTGTGATCTATATACATAAGGCACAATTGACAGGGGGTGACGCTATGAACTTTGTTGTGATGTATATATATAAAAGGCACAGTTGATAAGGGGTAACGTTGTGGCCTTTGTTGTGATGTATATATATAAGGCATAGTTGACAGGGGGTGACGCTGTGGCCTTTGTTGTGATGTATATATATAAGGCACAGTTGACAGGGGGTAACGCTATGGCCTTTGTTGTGATGCATATATATAAGGCACAGTTAACAGGGGGTGATGCTGTGGCTTTTAATGTGATGTATATATATAAGGCACAATTGACAGGGGTGACGCTATGACCTTTGTTGTGATGTATATAAATAAAAGCCACAGTTGATAAGGGGTAACGTTGTGGCCTTTGTTGTGATGTATATATATAAGGCATAGTTGACAGGGGTGACGCTGTGGCCTTTTTTGTGATGTATATATATAAGGCACAGTTGACAGTGGGTGACGCTGTGGCCTTTGTTGTGATGTATATATATAAGGCACATTTGAAAGAGTATGACGCTGTGGCCTTTGTTGTGATGTATATATATAAGGCATAGTTGACAAGAGGTGACGCTGTGGCCTTTGTTGTGATGTATATATATAAGGAACTACTGACAGGGGGTGACGCTGTGGCCTTTGTTGTGATGCATATAAATAAGGCACAGTTAACAGGGGGTGATGCTGTGGCCTTTGTTGTGATGTATATATATAAGGCACAATTGACAGGGGTGACGCTATGACTTTTGTTGTGATGTATATATATAAAAGGCACAGTTGATAGGGGGTAACGTTGTGGCCTTTGTTGTGATGTATATATATAAGGCATAGTTGACAGGGGGTGACGATGTGGCCTTTGTTGTGATGTATATATATAAGGCATAGTTGACAGGGGGTGACGCTGTGGCCATTGTTGTGCTGTATATATATAAGGCACAGTTGACAAAGTGTGACGCTGTGGACTTTGTTGTGATGTATATATATAAGGCACAGTTGACAGAGTGTGACGCTGTGGACTTTGTTGTGATGTATATATATAAACGACACGGTTGATAAGGGGTACCGTTGTGGCCTTTGTTGTGATGTATATATATAAGGCATAGTTGACAGGGGGTGACGCTGTGGCCTTTGTTGTGATGTATATATATAAGGCACAGTTGACAGGGGGTAACGCTGTGGCCTTTGTTGTGATGCATATATATAAGACACATTTAACAGGGGGTGATGCTGTGGCCTTTGTTGTGATGTATATATATATGGCACAATTGACAGTGGTGACACTATGACATTTGTTTTGATGTATATATATAAAAGGCACAGTTGATAAGGGCTAACGTTGTGGCCTTTGTTGTGATGTATATATATAAGGCATAGTTGACAGGGGATGACGCTGTGGCCTTTGTTGTGATGTATATATATAAGGCACAGTTGACAGGGGTGACGCTATGGCCATTGTTGTGATGTATATATATAAGGCACAGTTGACAAAGTGTGACGCTGTGGACTTTGTTGTGATGTATATATATAAGGCACAGTTCACAGAGTGTGACGCTGTGGACTTTGTTGTGATGTATATATATATGTATATATATGTCACAGTTGACAGGGGTGACGTTGTGGCCTTTGTTGTGATGTATATATATATATATACAAAGAACAGTTGACAGAGGGTGACGCTGTGGCCTTTGCTGTGATGCATATATATAAGGCACAGTTAACAGGGGGTGATGCTGTGGCCTTTGTTGTGATGTATATACATGAGGCACAATTGACAGGGGGTGACGCTATGAACTTTGTTGTGATGTATATATATAAAAGGCACAGTTGATAAGGGGTAACGTTGTGGCCTTTGTTGTGATGTATATATATAAGGCATAGTTGACGGGGGTGACGCTGTGGCCTTTGTTGTGATATATATATATATAAGGCACAGTTGACAGGGGGTGACGCTGTGGCCGTTGTTGTGATGTATATATATAAGGCACAGTTGACAGAGTGTGACGCTGTGGACTTTGTTGTGATGTATATATATAAAAGGCACACTTGATAAGGGGTAACGTTGTGGCCTTTGTTGTGATGTATATATATAAGGCATAGTTGACAGGGGGTGACGCTGTGGCCTTTGTTGTGATGTATATATATAAGGCACAGTTGACATGGGGTGACGCTGTGGCCTTTGTTGTGATGTATATATATAAGGCACATTTGAAAGAGTATGACGCTGTGGCCTTTGTTGTGATGTATATATATAAGGCATAGTTGACAAGAGGTGACGCTGTGGCCTTTGTTGTGATGTATATATATAAGGAACTACTGACAGGGGGTGACGCTGTGGCCTTTGTTGTGATGCATATAAATAAGGCACAGTTAACAGGGGGTGATGCTGTGGCCTTTGTTGTGATGTATATATATAAGGCACAATTGACAGGGGTGACGCTATGACTTTTGTTGTGATGTAAATATATAAAAGGCACAGTTGATAGGGGGTAACGTTGTGGCCTTTGTTGTGATGTATATATATAAGGCATAGTTGACAGGGGGTGACGATGTGGCCTTTGTTGTGATGTATATATATAAGGCATAGTTGACAGGGGGTGACGCTGTGGCCATTGTTGTGATGTATATATATAAGGCACAGTTGACAAAGTGTGACGCTGTGGACTTTGTTGTGATGTATATATATAAGGCACAGTTGACAGAGTGTGACGCTGTGGACTTTGTTGTGATGTATATATATAAACGACACAGTTGATAAGGGGTAACGTTGTGGCCTTTGTTGTGATGTATATATATAAGGCATAGTTGACAGGGGGTGACGCTGTGGCCTTTGTTGTGATGTATATATATAAGGCACAGTTGACAGGGGGTAACGTTGTGGCCTTTGTTGTGATGCATATATATAAGGCACAGTTAACAGGGGGTGATGCTGTGGCCTTTGTTGTGATCTATATACATAAGGCACAATTGACAGGGGGTGACGCTATGAACTTTGTTGTGATGTATATATATAAAAGGCACAGTTGATAAGGGGTAACGTTGTGGCCTTTGTTGTGATGTATATATATAAGGCATAGTTGACAGGGGTTGACGCTGTGGCCTTTGTTGTGATGTATATATATAAGGCACAGTTGACAGGGGGTAACGCTATGGCCTTTGTTGTGATGCATATATATAAGGCACAGTTAACAGGGGGTGATGCTGTGGCTTTTAATGTGATGTATATATATAAGGCACAATTGACAGGGGTGACGCTATGACCTTTGTTGTGATGTATATAAATAAAAGCCACAGTTGATAAGGGGTAACGTTGTGGCCTTTGTTGTGATGTATATAAGGCAT